>NC_057714.1:45841574-45860938 GCF_004010195.1 Chiloscyllium plagiosum | reverse complement strand
CCTTCCTAACCTGCAATCTTCTTCCTGACCTCTCCGCTCCCACCCCACTCCGGCCTATCACCCTCACCTTGACCTCCTTCCACCTATCGCATTACCAACGCCCCTCCCCCAAGTCCCTCCTCCCTACCTTTTATCTCAGCCTGCTGGACACACTTTCCTCATTCCTGAAGAAGGGCTTATGCCCGAAACGTTGATTCTCCTGTTCCTTGGATGCTGCCTGACCTGCTGCGCTTTTCCAGCAACACATTTTCAGCGTAGAAGAGAAGGTAGTTTATTATTAATAGTATTGTGATATGATACTGTTGTACTACCTCCATCTTTTTGTTTTCTGGTTTTAAGTTGCTTTTGTAAAAGATTTGAAAAGGTCTTTAATAAAATTTGTTTTTTAAAATAAAAGGGTGTTAAATGAGCTGCATCATCTCACAAATTACGACGGACATGTGTAGCTGTGAAACCATGCCTTGGACAAAGACAGAGTGTCTATTATAATATAATTTAATTGACCACTCAGCGATGTCCATTTAAACATTGCATAAGTTGTTGAAACCTTACGGGATTCTAATCTCATCCTCTTTTCAACATGGAGGTCCTTTCTGCAATTCCAGCTGGAGTATTGCTGGGGGAAGAAAACATCTGTTTTGTCAAAGCTTTTAGCCTTGCACTCATCAGGTCAATTGTAAAAGTTACAATGAAAAGAAGAGCACCATTTTAATATAGAATATGACTGGGCTGTTTGACAAGTGGACACTGATTATTGGGGCATTGTTCTCGAGATTGCTTCAGTTTAGATGATGATTAACAGTTGTCTGTAAAGCTTTGTATAAATTTAAAGCAGGCAGCTGGACTCTGTATTGCCTTGAGGACTGAACAAGAGAATAACTATCACCGATTTCATTTAATTGAACTGGGTATATCGTGTGTAGCTATTCTTTATGTTTGCAAAGGTCAAAACACTGTGTGTTAGAATATGTAGCTTCCAGTCCATCAAGTATACCACACTGTGAGCCTGACGGTCAATCTTACATTGCTTGGTACTACTATGCTTTGAGCATGGTAAACAAATGTATTGGATCCTGTTTATGAATGACCCAACCATATAGTATGTGGAACTGTAGGAATCCCGATGCATATATTGCAGAGTGAAGGTGGTCTTGTTTCAGACACTTGTAGAAAGCACCCTAGTTTCTCCCTGCATGCTTCATCTTGAAATAGAGCAGATTAAAGCAATAATATGATATAATGGCTACATTGATAAGATCATTTCTTACTGTGTAACATGCAAATTCATGAATGGGTCTAAAGCCGCCTCAAAAGTGGTAAATCTATCTTGTGTTATGATAAGGTATCTTAAATTTGAGTAACAGCTTTCATGCTGCTGCACTGTAGCAACAGGAGTGGTATGCACCAATAACTGGATGTTGCTATTACCCCATCTCAGTGGGGTACCACTGGAAATCAAATCCCATTATTCCTGGAGTCATCACAAAAAATACAAATTTTATCAAAGCACACAAAGTCCCCAAATTTCCAACAGATAGAAACAGAAGTTTCTGGAACAGCTCAGCAGGTCTGGCAGCATCTGTGAAGAGAAATCAAAGTTAACATTTCAAGTTCGGTGACCCTTTAACCAGAATCAAAATGTTACTTTTGATTCCTCTTCACAGATACTGCCAGACCCGCTGAGCTTTTCCAACAACGTCTGTTTTTGCTTCTGATTTTCAGCATCCACAGTTCTGTCAGTTTTTACCTTCAGATATGCCCGGGCTAAAATAGTGCACTAACTGCAAAATCTTAGTTATTAGTTAATGTCCACAGCTTACAACAACTGGTCGGGAAAAATAAACTGACTTTTTCAGGCTTTGTATTGAGGATGTGTTACTAAAATATTCATTACACTTGGACACTTATATAACTATCAAGATCCTGGTGAATACCTTTGACTCGAAACTGAACTGGGTTAGCTACAAGAGCAGGTTAGAGGCCAGGAGTACTGCGGGCGAGTAACTCACCTCCTGACTCCCCAAAGTCTGTCCATCATCTGCCAGGCACAAGTCAGGTATATGATGGAAAGCCTGGATGAGTGCAGCTCCATCAACACTTAAGAAGCTTGAGCATACTGTAGAGCACCTAAACTGTTCAGTTTGTGAAGGACAGCAGCTTGCCCAACAAAGATTCAGAGGACAGAATCTTCTCAGGACCCGAATGATGAAGTCAATGGTGAGAACTGTGGGAGAAATACGCGAGAAATTGCTTGAGACTTTTTTCAATGTTGGGAGCAACAAGTCCCATTATGCACCTGAATTCCAGGCACCAAGGTGAGATTCTTCCTTGTGAGCAGTGAGCACTTTATTAATAGGGATTATCACCCTCATTGCCACCTAACCATACCTCATTAATCTGTATGATTCCATTTTTACCACCCACTGGTTCAAAATTGCCTGCTCAGAATCCTCCACATAACAGCCTGAGCAAGTACCTGCTGACTCCAGCTCACAGCTTTGCAGCTCCAGGCCTACAGCTCAGACACATGGCAACAATGTTTCAGGGCATGTTCAATGGGCACATTCTGCACGCACCCTTTGCCCAAGGACATTGTCATCTGACCTGATACAGCCTCTGTGATCTGATAGGGCACATCTCCGATCCGCTTACTGAATGCCAAATGCTGCGCTTTGGAGCACACTGGTACCCCCTGGTCTTAATGCTACGGAAAGAAGGCTTTGCCAACAGGGATAGGGCACCCGGATCGCAGACTGAGCACAGGGCTGCTCTCCTGCTTCCTTGGCACTCACTCACTTGATGCTCACTGCATCCCTGCCTTCCCTTGCATTGCCAGTTTGTACTTCAGGTCCTTACCCAATATTTAAATGCTCACATTACTACTCTCCTACCTTGCTGTTTAACACAGACATAAAGCCAGGCAGCTTGTCATGTTTATCAGCATTCATCAATCAAGATGGTGGATACCTAGTTGGATGGCACATCTATGCTATGCCAATCTCACACCTAGAATGTGTGCCAGCTGCCAATGTATGTGTATCAATTAAATGGTCATGCCTCAAAGTCAAAGGGGAGGCATCCTGGTGGGATGGGGGTGTGGGAGGGGTGGGGTGGTTAGTGTGAAATCTGTATCTTTTTATTTCTCTGTTTACTCACAACAAATGATTCACTGAAAACTAAATAATGAATGTCAGCAATATGATGCAGGATTAACAGAGATACAGAGCTTATTGTACTTCTGTGAAACTAGAAAAAAAACAGCAGAGTTTAAAATCAAGTATTCAATGACAGTGAGACAGGGACTAAACGATGTGGAAAAGCCCCAGCAGAAATTGAAAATATCCAACAAATCCAAGATGGAAGTAGCTGAAGGGACAAGACATTTCCATCTTCAGCTTGGAGAAACAAGTACAGGGTACATGAAGCCCCAGTTTGAGTGCTGTGCTCAGCTTATGGATACACAAGTGATACTATTGCTCACCTCAAACTGTCACTGGGAAAGCTGATGGATCAAGTAGCAATCTGAGAGTATGGGGAAAAATAATACCTCAGTAATGCAGAATCAATTCAAAGCATTGCTGTAAAATCTTACAAAAGCCAATTTTTTAAACAATAGCTCAACAAACAATTGGATTAAACAAAATCAGATTGTATCAGACAGGACTGCTTGTGAACATAACAAAACCAATCATTTAAAAAATAGATGGGCAAAATAAATAGAAGTCAGACTGAAAATCAAGAGCACTACATACCAGATGGATCAGTTTTTGTCCAATGTGTGCAGGAGGGTTTCCTGACAGAGTAGGTCGAAGGGCCGACAAGAGAGGAGGCCACACTGGATCTGGTGCTTGGTAATGAACCAGGCCAGGTGTTTGATTTAGTTGTAGGTGAGCACTTTGGAGAGAGTGACCATAATTCAGTTCTGTTTAGTTTAGCGATGGTAGGGGATAGGTACATGCCACAGGGCAAGAGTTATAGATGGGAGAAGGTGATGCGATTAGGCAATACGTGGATTCATAAAATGTAAAGGATGGGGACAATCGAAATGTGGAGATGGTTTAAGGAACAGATAATCCGTGCCCATGATAGGTATGCTCCTGTCAGCCAGGGAGGAAGTGATAAGGTAAGGGAACCATGGTTCACTAACGAAGTTGCATCTCTTGTTAAGCGGAAGATGGAGGCTTATGTGACGCTGGGACGAGATGGTTCAGATGAGGCAATGGAGAGTTACAGGTTAGGTAGGAAGGATTTAAAGAGAGAGTTAAGAAGAGCAAGGAGAGTACATGAGCAGTCTTTAGCAGGTAGCTTTCTATAGATATGTGAAGAATAAAAGGATCACTAGGGTAGGAATAGGGCCAGTCAAAGACAGAAGTAGGAAGTTGTGTGTGGACTCTGTGAAGATCAGAGAGTTGCTAAATGAATATTTCTCATCTATTTTCACTCAAGAAAAGGAGAATATTGTAGAGGAGAAGAATTTGATACAGATATTAGACTATAGAGGTTTGAGGTTAGTTAGGAGGAGGCGTTATCAATTCTAGAAGGCGTGAAGGTAGACAAGTCCTCTTGGCCGGGTGGGATTTATCTGAGGATTCTCTGGGAAGTTAGGGAGGTGATGGTGGAGTCTTTGGCCTTGATCTTTGAGTCATCATTGTCTACAGGTTTAGTACCAGAGGACTGGAGGACTGCAAATGTGCCCTTGTTCAATAAGGGCAATAGAGATGGCCCAGGTAATTATAGACCAGTGAACCTTACATCTGTTGTAGGAAAAGCTTTGGAAAGGATTATAGGAGATAGGATGTATAATCATCTTGCAAGCAACGATTTGATTTCAGATAGTCAACATGGTTTAATCAAGGGAAGGTCATGTCTCACAAACCTCATTGAGTTTTTTGAGAAGGTGACCAAGCATGTAGATGAGAATAGGGCAATTGACATGGTGTACACGGACTTCAGTAAAGCCTTCGATAAGATTCCACATGGTAGGCTGTTGGAGAAAATGCAGAGGTATGGAATTGAGGGTGTTTTAGCAATTTGGATTAGAGACTGTATTTCTTTGGGAAGGCAGAGAGTGGTGACTAATGGAAAATATTCAGTCTGGAATCCTGTCACTAAAGGTGTGCCATAAGGATCTGTTTTGGGACCACTGCTGTCTGTCATTTTTATAAATGACTTGGAGGCAGGCATAGGTGGATGCCTATAGATGCCTATAGATGGATTAGTAAATTTGTAGATGACACTAAAGTTGGTGGAGTAGTGGACAGTGTGGAAGAATGTTGCAGGTTGTGGGGGACTTGGATAAACTGCAGAATTGGGCTGAGAGTTGGCAAATGGAGTTCAATGCACATAAATGTGAGGTGATTCACTTTGGGAAGAATAACCGGAAGGCAGAGTACTGGGTCAATGGAAAGATTCTTGGTAGTGTGGATGTGCAGAGGGATCTTGGAGACCATGTACATAGATCCCTGAAAGTCGCCACCCAGGTTGATAGTGCTGTTAAGAAGGCATACGGTGTGTTAGGTTTCATTGGTAGAGGGATTGAGTTCCAGAGCTGTAATGTCATGCTGCAATTGTACAGAACGCTAGTGCGGCTGCACTTGGAATATTGTGTACAGTTCTGGTCACCCCATTACAGGGAGGATGTATAAGCATTAGAAAAGGTGAAGAGGAGATTTATCAGGATGTTGCCTGGTCTGGAGGGAAAGTCTTATGAGGCAAGGCTGAGAGACTTGGGTCTGTTCTCATTGGAAAGAAGAAAGCTAAGAGGGGATTTGATAGAGACATACAAGATGATCAGAGGATTAGATTGGGTAGACAGTGAAAGTCTTTTTCCTAGGATGATGACGTCAGCTTGTACGAGGGGGCATAGCTACCCCCTCGTACAAGTTGAGGGGTGATAGATTTAAGACAGATGTCAGAGGCAGGTTCTTTACTCAGAGTGGTGCAGGTGTGGAATGCCCTACCTGCTAATGTAGTTAATTCAGCCACATCAGGGAGATTTAAACAATCCTTGGATAAGCACATGGATCATGATGGGGTAGTGTAAGGGAATGGGCTTAGATTAGTTCACAGATCGGCGCAACATCGAGGGCCAAAGGGCCTATTCTGCGCTGTATTGTTTTGTGTTCGATATGCAGTTCAATTCATTGATTTCGGAAGACAGAAGTTTGCATAAATCTAGAACAAACTAACAACTCAATTGAAAGAAAGGGAAAATATGCATGGATGAACATACAAAAGGCGAGAAAGCAATAACCAATTGACATGACATTAAAAGAGAAAATAAAACATTTTAAAAAGAAAGAATTGGAAAATGATGAGTAAACTAGAATGCCAAGAGAAATGTGGAAATCTTTGAAACTGTTGACAGCGAGCTGTGAATTTTATATAAAATGGATACACATTATGTCAGAGATGTTAGATAGTTTTAGATATCTGATATATCTGCATGTAATTGAGATTCTGCAGAAGTAAGTCACAGCAAGGTAAGCCTGATTGAAACAAGTGTTTGTGGATGAGGAATCGAAAGACCACACAGAGATCTTTGAAGATTCCTGGCAAGTTGAACAGGAAAGAAAACTCCATATAGCAGAAATACTCCAAATTCAACTGAAACATGAGCAACTGCACAATTAGTATTCATTGCCACAATTTCACAAAGTTATTCAGCGTAAAAGCTCAACGTGTAAATAGGATAGAAAAGCCAGTTAGAAAGTGACAAAAGAAAATGCAGGGAAACAAACTGGGAATGTGAAGTTTTACCTTAAGACTATCAGAAATTAAATAGTAGTGAAAATGAGTGAACAGATCTATGGTTATATGCTACAAAATAAAATAGGTCAAAGGTCCCCAGGCGTTGTTAGGAGAGGAATTCTCTCTGCTTAAGAACGTCTAGTAAAGTTCAAAAGAGAAAATAAAATCTGACACAAATGACATAAATTGTTAGGTGACATGTGACTACTGCAACTAGAATTGCAACACAGAGTTGGAGGTGCAAAAATAAGAAGCATAAAATGCAGAAGTAACTTGCCAAAATGCAAAAAGACATTTTTATCCTGTCCAATGAGCACAAGGTTGAAATAGGAATTATGAGAAAGGAAATTAACAATGGAACTGAAAATAGGTTCAACCTGGAGATTCGCAGCTGAAAAAGAGGTGCACTGTCATACACCAACAAATGGAAACACTGAAAACTAAGTGAACCAAGATTGAATGGTGAATGTCTGACAATGCAAATAGCCTGGTACTTTCAGGAAAACTAGAATAGAGGTAGGTGGATGTCATGATTGATCAATGTTGTAACTATTGAATTGTACAAATATTGTGAACAAATGCAAGCTAGTATAGAAGGAAAAGAATCTGTCTGACCTGAGAATGAACTGACAAGATATTAAAGTTCAAGAACCCTCCCGAAAAGAAAAAAGTTCAGAAAAGGTCAAGCACGTTGCATTTTTTAAGAGTAAGAACCCCATTTGCAAATTAAAGAAAAAGAACAGTGTATACAATGGATGTCAATACATAAATCAATCTTTAAAGTGTTGGAAAATCTGTTCAAAAATGGAGATCTACCTAAACATCACAGTTAAAGTTAAAACTCACTCAACAGCAGGTTATAGTCCAACAGGTCTATTTGGAAGCTCTAGCTTTCGGAGCACAGCTCCTTTATCACATCATCACAGTTAAACATGGGTGTGGATATGGATGCCTGCCATTTTGAAGTATTATCAGCACCTGACACAAAAAGGCTGTCTCTTACACTCCAGTGTATATTTGCAACAAAGCCCACATTGTGCGTATGATCCTTTACGCACCTGGCTATATAGTAAGTAAATTGTGGTATAAAATTATGACTGACTCCTAATATAGCATGCCATGGCTGAAAAGTGGAGACAATGTGTATACCGAGTACATGCAAAAGCAAAAAAGATGTGTTTGTCTTTACATGCATGATTGACTTATATCTCATAATATATGGTAGTTTATAGTTGTGGGCAATAAACAACTTCGTCTCAGGCACAGATAAAGGTGGTTCTTGTGGAACAGCAGTAGCATCCCTACCTCTGAGCCAGGAGGCCTGGCTTCAAGTCCCAGCTGCTGCAAAAGTGTATTATAACATCTCTGAGCAGGTTGTTAAAAAAGACCTGGGTACTAACAGAATGAGTTACGAGGCATGTTTGGATGAATAAAACCCAGGAGAATGAAACTGAAATTTTTGCATGTGCTGTGGGAACTCTCACTCCCTACAAATTGTTAGAGTAGAGCGATGCTACCAATCCTCCTTTCTATACTGGATTTACTTAGGGTCATAGAGTCATAAAGATGAACAGCGTGGAAACAGGCCCTTTCGTCCAACTTGTCCATGCCAAACAGATATCCGAGCCTAATCTTGTCCCAATTGTCAACACTTGGCTCATATCCCTCTAAGGCAAAAGTGAGGACTGCAGATGCTGGAAATTAGAGTGCTGCTGGAAAAGCACAGCAGGTCAGGCAGCATCCGAGGAGCAGGAAAATCGATGTTTCGGGCAAACGCTCTTCATCCTTTGCCAGAAACATTGATTTTCCTGTTCCTTGGATGTTGCTTTACCTGCTGTGCTTTTCCAGCACCACTCTAACCTAGACTCATATCTCTCTAAACTCTTCCTATCTATATACCCATCCAGATGCCTTTTAAATGTTTCTTTAACAATGGTAGAGGATGAACCACTAGAAACTATTAAGAAGAAACACTTGCCTTAAAAGGTTGCAGTTTCTTTTATTGCATTCTTTTCATTTCCAAAAGTGTTCTTACACGCAACAGATTTTTTTTCCCCATCATCAAATCACCCATGGAATATTTGTTTTTCCAACTATTAACCATCAGATTGTAGCTTTTTTGCCTAATAGTAACAAGTATAAATTGTATTGGCTAGTTAAACATAATATATACGGGTTGTTATAACGAGCTCTTCGTTAATGTGACTTTGCTGTAACATGAAGAATTGGGGACACTGTTTCTAAAGCATGAACTTTTAAAATGTGTGTTGGCTGTAATGTAATTACATAGCCAATACTTTAAGCGCTGTTTCTAAAGTGTAATTTTTCTATACTGTGGGGTTGCTCACAAACGCAACCATTGTTATAGAAGAACTACTTGTAAAGCTTTCAGGAGACAATAATGACACCTCTGTCTCAATCAGGACCTCAAACTAGGCTCTCCTTTCCCCATTCAACACTATATGGCATCATCAGATTGGGGGAGCTTAACGCAGTCATCATTATTACTTCTTTCAGACCCGTTACCTTACACAACAAGATTAACAGGTCCAACACATTTGGAGGATTCAGATTAAAAATATTAATTTGTTGTATATCAATACATTAAAGATTAATATGAGAAAATGGAAGTTTACTTCTCCATCTCTCCCAGGTCACAATGGAACCCAACAAAATGATAAAAGTTGTCAGTAATTCTAGAATTTAGAAGATGACAGAGCTCTAGTCCTTCAGAAGGAAAGTGAAAATCTCAATACTGGAACAGGAATTACAGCACCAAGATGGCAGTGCCGGCAAAGTAGGCAGTTCCAGACCCAACACCTCCTCCCTTCTTTCCATACCCTTTCCGTCTTCTTTCTTTTTATTTTTATTCATCTTCTTCCTGTTGGCAGCAGTGGAGGAGGATGGCTGGAGTGGGACACTTGGTGTAGCAATGGCCTGGTCTGGCAGCAGACCGAGGGACTCCTGGTTGTAGTAGGCCTGGAGCGGGTACTCCGGGCACTGAAGAGGCAAAGGCTAAAGTGGCAGTGGTGTAGTATGCCCGGAGTGGGGATTCGTGGTTATTGGCAAGGCAGTGGCGGCAGCAGAACAGGGGGCTCCTGTTTGCAGAACAAGTGTAGGTCCAGGACAGGGCATTGCATCAGTGAGTGGCCAGTCCCCGCGATGAAGAGATGGCAGCTGAAGAGTGGGGCCTCTGATGTTAGTGGTCCGGCGTATGCAATGGAGGGCCGACAGTGTAGGTATCGTTGGTCAGGGCTCAGGACTCAGGACTTACGACAAAGGAGGTGAAATGAAGATGAACTCTCTTTCAGCTTTATCTTTTTATTCTTAAGCTATTCAAAATGGTGTTCGATTGTGGCAGCAGTGAAGGTTTTCCCTGTACTTTACTGTGTTGTTCATTGTCGAGTACATATGACAATAAATCATTATTCATCCATTCATGCCAGTTTACTGGATTCCCTTCCCTCTCAACAAGAAACAGGATAATCTGTATTGTCAGCTTGCTAAGTGAATGTCAATGAGGTCCTTGTTTTCTTGTTGACTAGGAGGACAGATGCGCTACTCACTGCCTGCCCACTCTGTGCCACAGAGCTATTTCTCCTCATTTCACCTATCATACATTAGGTTAGTAGACTGGGTAACTGCTTCAAAGGATATCTATGTTCTGCCCCCAAAAATGATCCTGAGTTTCCAGTTACCTGTCAGTTCAATGCACTACCATGTTCCCTGGCCAATATCTCTGTCTCAGGCTTGCTGCAGTGCTCCAGCGCAGCTCGGCGCAAGCTGGAAGAACAGCACCTCATGTACCGCTTGGGAACTCTACAGCCTTCTGTCCTCAATATTGAGTTCAACAATTTTAGGGCTTGAGGCAACTTTTCCCATGTCCTTACCCCAGCCCTCACACATCAGTTCTTGTTATTACATGGTCTGCTATTAAACACCACCCATCATTAGCTAATACTTGTCCACGAATAGCCATTCATTCTCCTAGGCTGACCATTATCCACTCCTTTGTCTGTCCAACTGTTCTTATTTCCTTTTGGGTTCTAACCCCACCTAACGTTTACTCCTTAGTCCCTCTCCCACTCTATCTTCTGTATAAAAATACAACTTTGCCCCAGTTTCCTTCAGTTCTGAGGAAGAGTCACTGAAGCTGAAGCGTTAACTCTGATTTCTGTACACAGATGATGTCAGACCTGCGGAGCCTTTCCAGCAGTTGCTGTTTCTGTTACTGACTTCCAGCATCTGTAGTTCTTTCAGTGTTTATCTGCTTAGTCTGTCTCTAGCCAGATGAGCTGATCAGAGTCTCAAGTGATTGTGTTGCTGGCATTTGAAGGCTTCATTAAAAGTGTTAATTAAGGTGAGACATTCCTACCCTGCATGTTACATGCTCTATTTCTGAAAGGGCCAGTCATTATTGAAAACTTTTTAAAAAAGAAAGCACATTTACAAACCCCCTTCCTGAACAATGAATGCTTTCATGTTACATTTAACTGATTCTTTTAATCATAATTACTTTCTTAATTTTTGGATTTTAATTTGTTCCATGCAGATTATTTTCATTCAATTTGCTCTTCAATTTTGCATTTATGTGTTTAAATAGTTTTTTGGTCGTAGAAAACTTTAGCTTTAGATACCTTTTGTTGATCTTACATTCATGAGAACAATTGACAAGAATACCAATGCAAGGGAAAACCACCATTTATCCTGCCTGAGAACAGAGTGTTGATTGATCAGCAAGTGGACTCTGATTTTCCTGGGAGGAATAGGTTGTGATGATAGCTTGGAAATAGTGGGATTTTTTAAACTGGAGCTTAGCACCATGAGAAATGACTTGAATAAAGTGAATAAGGTCCTGAATAGTCTTGACAGGCTGAATGTAGGCAGGATGTTTCCTTTTCTGTGTCAGTCCAGAATTAATTACCATTGTTTAAGAACCCAGGTCACCCTTTCAGAACAGAGATGAGAAATTTTGTCTCTTAGAGGATTGTGCATTTTTAGAAGTCCTTGCCTCTGAAAGCAGTCAAGATGGGGGTAATTGAATATTTTTATTGTGAGGTGAATTAATGTTAGCAAGAGTGATCAAAGATTATTGGGGGCAAATCAGATTTAGGCATTTGAAACACAAACAGATGAGCTGTGATCTTATTAAATGGTTCAGCAGACAACTTCTCCTATTTTGTATGTTCATAACTGTGATTGGTAGAGTCTGATCAGAGGAAAGTGAGGACTGCAGGTGTTGGAGATCAGAGTCAAAAAGTGTGGCGCTAAAAAAGCACAGCAAGTCAGGCAGCATCTCGAGGAACAGGGTTCATCAGCGCAGCCTGAACATCTCCTGCTCCTTGGATGCTGCCTGACCTGCTATGCTTTTCCAGTGCCACACTGTTAGAGTCTAATCAGAGTCACATGCCTTGTTTGAAAGTTAAACAAAGCCTGACAGTTAACTGTCAATCAGAATTAATGTGTGCATTCTCCATTACAATATCCCTGTCAATCTGCTAATCAACCAATCAATATTCTTCTGTCATATATAATATTTAAATATCATACTTCTTCTCCCAGGAATTAGTATTCTTGCAAAATGTTCTAATGAATGATCAGCTAAAAGCTTTGAAATTTCTGTCTTTTCAGCAATTTGTCTTTTATTTCATTTCTCACCATTTATCACTGAAAAGAGATTAGCTTTAAGTCTAGGAATAATTTTTGCATTGAGTTGCACTTGCAGATGTGGTACGCTGTTCTGAAACTTTTACAACAACAGCAATATTGCTTAAAACCTCCTATGATACGCCATAGAATCAGTATCAAACAAAATTTGACAGGGAGCCACATAGGGGGATGTTAGGGCAGATGAGAAAGAGGTGAGTTTTAAGGAACATGTTAAAGGAATAAAGAGATGTTGAGAGTCAGAAGTTTAGGCAAGAAATTCCTACAGTCTAAGCAACTGAAGGAATGGTCACCACAGTGGAATGATCAAAATCAAGAATACACTGAGGCCTGAATTAGAGAAGCACAGACATCTTGTAGAATTATAAGGCTGGAATTAGTTCTAGAAGCAAGGACAGAAATGTCCATGGAGAAATTTGATTGATAGATTTTTTAAACTCAGACCGTTCCCTCAGCAAGTACGAAGGTGAAAGGTGAATGGGGTTTTGTGCATTATTTGCTCCTTACTTAAGAAGCTGGAACCACTGTCCTGACCACAGTTATTGGATCTGTTCAAGAAGATCTGGCTGTCCTTCATCAGAAAAGTAATTTTGGACATTTGCTAAAAGCTGCAAACTGGTTTAGACAAGTCTTGAAAATTACAACTGCCTCAGCCTCTCTGTAGTTTCTTTGTTTAAATCTTCCAAGGATGGCATCCATGAGATCAGCAAGTCTACAATCTATTGATAAACACAGCAGGGTCACTAATGTCCAGTTTACAACACTAAGACAGGTGAGACTTAGAGAGGTGAACAGCAGGTAAAGAGTTTTTTCAGGCAATTCAGACAAGTTGAGTGAGTGGGCGAATGCATAGCAGATGAAGTATAAACATGAAGTTGTCCATTTTGATGGAAAAAGAGAATGGCTCAGTATTACTTGAATGACGGTGGATTGGGAAATGTTGACATACAGTTCGGTTTTGGGAGCCGTTGTACACCAGTCACATAAAGTGTGGAGCCAGCTATGATGGCAAATGGTCTTGTAGGTTTTCACTGTAAAAGGATTTGAATAGAGGAGCAAGGCAAGTCTTGCTGCAGTTATACAGGACCTTGGCGAGACCACACCTGGAATATTGCATGCAATTTCCATCTCCTTATCTGAACAAAGATACACTTGCCATAGAGGGAGTGCAGCAAAAGTTCAGCAGACTAATTAGTGGGATGGCAGGTTTGTCGTAAGAGGAGAGATTAGGTCGACTGGGCCTGTATTCATTGGAATTTAGAAGGAATTTAATTGAAACATAGAAATTTCTGACAGGTCTGGACAACCTGTTTCCCTTGGCTGGGGTTCAGAATAATGGGACACGGTCTCCAGAGAGGAGATAGGATTGAGATAAGCAGGAATATCTTCACTCAGAGGGTGGCGAATCTGGGGAATTCTCTTTCACAGAAGGCTGAGTTCTCTAAATCATTGAATATACTTAAGAAGCCGATAGGTTTCTGGAGACTGAAGGTGACAAGGGGTATGGGGAGAGAGAGGGAGTATGCTGTTTAGACAGAGAATCAGCCATGATCATACTGAATGGTGGAGCAAATTCAATGGGTTGCATGGCCTACTCCTACTCCTACATTCTGTGCTGAGCAGAGATAATAGCTTTATAATTCAGTAAAAGAAATGTATCAGGAACTGGAAAGAGGTCTGCAATTTTTCAGGTCGCTGCCGTCCAACTATAAAACCTATCTGGTTTCTTCCAACAATACTCTGGTGTTTCTGGATATGTAGTAATCCCATTGAGTTACAGGACCTTGACACTAGTTGGATACCAGATGGCCTGGAAGCTGCTACATCACATTTATTTTAGATTTATTGGTAATGCCACCATGAGATATCTAGAGATTAAGTAGATTCATCCGCAGGAAGCAAGATACCATCTTGAACCATGGCTGTTGTGCCTGTCTGAAATTCACAGATCACAACTACCAGAAAATGTAACAAAACATGAGTAATTACAAGGGAACAGATGGGATAAAAATGTGCTGAAGCAAAGCTTGCATCAGTAAGAGTGTTTAAGATCATTGTATGCTTTATGCTTATGCCCTCAGAAGTAGGATTATCTCAGAAGTGGGGCTACCAAGTATCCTACTGCAAAAACAATCTGTGAGGTCAGGCTTCATTTCCACATAATTATGACTCAAATAGTGTAATATTCTCATGGCGTAATATTAATTATTGAATTATCTCAGTGTTCCCTAGTGCCTGTGCTCTTTCCAGGATTCACATGAAGAGCTGGATTTTGCCAAGAATGTCAAGCCCCCATGCTTGTATCATTTCTGGGTGCTGAGATTGCTTGATCTATTGTGCAACGGTCATTGGACTTCTGCAAGGAGTGATCAATTATTGGTTCAACTTTGCAATATGGGTCTAAGAAGAGTCAATAGGCTTAATCAAATGGCAAGAGCGAATTGTTGTGGGTCCCATTTAAAAGGGACCAGTTGGTGACCAGTGTGGGTCATGTGTTCTATGATTCATCAATATCTTCTTACAATTTATAGATCATGCTAGAGGTAATGAGAGCTAAGAGGAACATTATATTCTTGGAGAGCAGCAGGAGGAGGCCAGGCAGCCAAATTAAACAGCAGGCATGTGAGTGATCAGCAAACATATCATGGATATCAGAACATGGGAACTATGCAGGAAGTGATTCAATGACCTTTTGAGATTTGGTAAGCTTACTGAGATTGCTGTGATCTCAGGTGTGTCCAGAAACTTTCAAAAATAAATTTGAACTTCCACTTAACAACTTATAAAATTGCTCCTTTTAAACTAAAACTTTTAATCAACAAGAGATAAACAAAGCAAGTACTGCTATTTGAACACAATATTGCATAAACACTTAGCCTTTGCAAGTGAAAGTTTCAACATAACACTTTCCAATCCACTTGTATTTCCATCAAGAATTCCACTGTACAGGATCTTCAGTTCTCATAATCGCTCTTTTACTTTTACCAAACCAAGATGTACAGCGGCTCTCAGGAAGTCACTTTAATTCTCCTCAATGTTGTGTTATTCCCTGAAATATGAGACTTCTGGGGTCACTAGGCAAAGCCTCAATAACCTTCCATGCATCAAGCATGGGTGTCACTGCATTCTCGTTTAGTTCTATTTTACTCATACATGGCAACAATTTACTGTTATTCTTTTTAGGGTGGTTTCAGTTTCTCAGACCCTGTTTTTCCATTTATCTCACATTTGAAAATTCATTCTTCCATCGAGAAGTTATATTTCTGGTTCCTCAGCATGATGGTCATGGGAGATGGTTCCTTGATTGTAAAAATTACATCCCTGTTTTCAGAGGTCCATAGCCAACATGAGTCGATTTGAAGGGCTCAATTTTCATGTGGCATTGATCGCATTCTATTGATGTTACTCCCAGTCTGTGCATGGACAGCAAAGACTCTACTCTAGCTTTCAGAGGGAACAGGTGTGTCTGTAGCAGTTCCCGAAGGTCCGAGTCATTATGCCTCACCAATTGGAGTTGTACTTACTGATATCATGCAATGAACCGTGTTGTCCAAGGACAGTGCCTCTTACATAGATTGGTGCATCCTCTAATATTTGGGTGACACAGCAAAGCACAAAAGGACAAGCTTAGACAGAGATGCTGTGATCATCCAGATAAGCACAAACTGTGTGCGCTAAGAGAGCAAACGAGTAACCCTGAGATGTAGCCTGGTCCAACCTGTGAGCCTGGTGCCAGTCCCAAGGCACACAGCGCCCTGGCTGCTGCATTCCAACAAAAGGTGTCAAAACTCTCCAAAGTGCATCACTGAGCTAGAGAAGTGAACTCAGTGTAAGTCAGAAATGTGCCATGATGTTGTAGTGATGCTGGCACGTGTTGGATGCCAGCATCTGCGATATGGGGTTCATGTGACGACTGCCTTGGAATGTACTCTGAAACATTGGTGCCAGGTTTCTAAGATGGAAGCCTGGTGGAGTTCGCAGTGAGCTAGAGTTGCCAGATACCTGCTCAGACTTCCATGTTAGAAATTTTCAGCTTTAATTTCTACCCAGTTGGTGACAGAATAGAGCTTGCCTATTAGTGAGATGACATTAAGAAGGAATGTGGGTGATACGGAGTGATAATCCATGCTAATAGGTCACTCACTGCTCACCAGTGGAAATCACACCTTGACATCTGGGACTTAGTTGGAAAATGCCACTTGTTGGTCTTGAAGCTAAGAAAAGCCTTGATCAATGATATGTGCAATTCTTCCAAATCCCTCTCCATATCCCATGTTGCTAGGCCCTGGGAAAAAGCTGCTCAGTGTCTTTTGGTCTGTCTTCTTCCTTTCTTGAATAAAAATGTTTTATTTGCTATTTTTTTCAATTTACTGGGACCTTTACAGAACCTGAGGAATTTTGGAAGATCATAACACATGCCTCTATTGTCTTTGTACCCAAATCATTTAAGGCCCTAGGATGCATGTCATCTGTCACGATGGACTTGTCAGACTTTAGATGTAATCATTTTCCCAGCATCTTTTCCCTTGTGATGGTCATTGTGCTAATTCCTCCCTCCCTTTCATATGTTGATTTTCATACCTCTTCGTGAAGATTTCTAAGTCCAATGAGGAGACAGATACAAAATATCAGTTCAACACCTGCACTATTTCCTTGTTTTCCATTATCAATTCTCTAGAGGACCTGTACCTGACTGTGTAACTCTTTTCCTATTTATATAATTGTAGAAACACTCTCTATCTGTTCTATATTACCTGCTAGTTTTCTCTCAAACTATAATGTCTTCCTATGAACTGCTTTTAAGTCTTTCTTGTTGTCTAACGTAATGATTCTGAAGGCGTTAATGCTCATGTTTTATACAGTTGTGGATGGGGGACAAGGCTCCATCAGAGAAGTAATGGACCAAAAACAATGTCTACAAAGAGCCTCTACAAAGAGTACCTGAGAGATAAAAGATCCTCCAGTGAAGAAATCACCCACAGATCACAACCATGAGCAACAAACCTCAAGTAACTGACTTCCCATTCTTCTAAAAAACAAATCTGGGAAAAGTGTGAAGTATTCAGGCCATTTGCTTTTGTGATGTCGAAGAATTGCCCAGTGTTGGGGTGGTGGTAAATGTAATACATGCTTGTATACCGTTAAAAATCACCCAACACCAGGTTCTGGTCCAACAGGTTTATTTGGAAGCACTAGCTTTCGGAGCACTGCTCCTTCATCAGCAACCACTTGATTAGATTAGATTAGATTACATTACATTACAGTGTGGAAACAGGCCCTTCGGCCCACCAAGTCCACACCGACCCGCCGAAGCACAACCCACCCATACCCCTACATTTACCCCTTACCTAACACTATGGGCAATTTAGATTGGCCAATTCACCTGACCTGCATATCTATGGACGGTGGGAGGATACCGGAGCACCCGGAGGAAACCCACGC
The DNA here is from genome assembly GCF_004010195.1 of Chiloscyllium plagiosum. Lineage (NCBI taxonomy): Eukaryota > Metazoa > Chordata > Chondrichthyes > Orectolobiformes > Hemiscylliidae > Chiloscyllium > Chiloscyllium plagiosum. Next base: position 45,843,079 of record NC_057714.1, on the reverse strand, counting down.
AGACACGGGGAGAACGTGCAAACTCCACACAGTCAGTCGCCTGAGGCAGGAATTGAACCCGGGTCTCAGGCACTGTGAGGCAGCAGTGCTAACCACTGTGCCACCATGCCACCCACGATGGAGTGGTTCTTCGAAAGTTAGTGCTTCCAAATAAACCTGTTGGACTATAACCTGGTGTTGTGTGATTTTTAACTTTGTCCATCCCAGTCCAACACCGGCTCCTCCAAATCTTGATTGTATAACAGGTTAGCTGTGAAGAAAAAGCTTGGAGGGTATCAAGAATGAAGACAAATTCAGGGATATCAATCTTAGGACCTGATTGCATATGCCTCCCTTTTTTCTGACAAAGGTGGAAAGAATATTTCAAACTATCCTTTTATTTTAGCAAAAAGTCATAAAAAGAAAAATAAAGAGGACAGGCCCATGGATAATTGTTAACTTAAGTTCTCAGTCAGGAGATTGTGGGACAGGACATTAGCCAATATCCATTGCCTTGAGCACCAATTAGAAATGGACCACGTGACCCTTAAACCAATTAACAATGACCCTTACCCAGTCGAGACCAATCAGAATACAATGATGTAATTAATCATGCTATGGGTTGTAGCTTGGATCAAAGGTAATAAGCAACAGTTTTCAGTAACCAGGGCGCAAAAGTAGTTTGAAAGTGAACTTAGTGCCACCCATATAGGAAGCAAAGGGCTCTCATGTCATTCAAGATAGACCAGAGAGTGATTGCACCCTACACTGAACCAAAATGCAAGAGATACAGTGTTCCCATAAATCACTGCCCTGCTTCTATCGGTCTTCTTTTTAGTTTTTGCAGCAGAGAGCGGTGGGAGCTGGGCAGAAGTGAAGTCGGAGCGCAAAGCCGGTCGGGAAGGTAAGTGATTGTTATTTGAGTGAAGAAGGAACCTGAGACACTACACGTGTAGTGTCTCCCACCCTCCCTCCTCCTCTAACCTAAAAAAAAGGGTAAACTACTTAGTGTTCTTGTTTTGGAGACTAAGTGTTATGACAGCGCAGGCAGTGGAATGTTCCTCCTGCAGGATGTTTGAGGTAGGGGCGACCACCGATGCTCCTGCTAACTTCATCTGCAGGAAGTGCAGCCATCTCCAGCTCCTCACAGACCGCGTTAGGGAACTGGAGCTGGAGTTGGATGAACTGAGAATTATTCAAGAGGCTGAGAGGGTGATAGATAGAAGCTACAGGGACATAGTTACGCCAGAGAACAGAGGTAGCTGGGTAACAGTTAGAGGTGGGAAGGGGAGGAAGCAGGCAGTGCAGGGAATCCCCTGTGGTCGTTCCCCTCAACAGTAAGTATACTGCTTTGGATACTGTTGGGGGGGACGGCCTAGCAGGAGTAAGCTGCAGTGACCGGGTCTCTGGCACGAGGTCTGGCTCTGAGGCTCAGAAGGGAAAGGGGGAGAGGAGGAGAGTGCTAGTTATAGGAGACTCTATAGTTAGAGGGACAGACAGGCGGTTCTGTGGACATGGGCGAGACA
>NC_057714.1:45801072-45838684 GCF_004010195.1 Chiloscyllium plagiosum | reverse complement strand
GGTCAGGGGAATAGATAGAGTAGACAGTCAGAGACTTTTTCCCCGGGTACAACAGAGTGTTACAAGGGGACATAAATTTAAGGTGATAGGTGGAAGGTAGAGGGGGGATGTCAAGGGTAGGTTCTTTACCCAGAGAGTGGTGGGGGCATGGAATGCGCTGCCTGTGGGAGTGGCAGAGTCAGAATCATTGGTGACCTTTACGCAGCAATTGGATAGGTACATGGATAGGTGCTTAAGCTAGGACAAATGTTTGGCACAACATCGTGGGCTGAAGGGCCTGTTCTGTGCTGTATTGTTCTATGTTCTATGTTCTTTATAACCTAAGTAATATTATGTTACTCCACGAGACTGTCTCCTATTGCATTGTTCATTGAAGTCTCAAATGAACAAATAACATTGGGATTTGAGTTTACAATGTGACCAATGGAGCTTACAAGACATAAAGTTGCTATAATCCTGGATGACCATATGTCTGCTCTCTCATTCAACACAGGTGACCGATGGGGGATTTAACATGAGGATCACCGCTCAGAAGCCAAATGGCAAGATTGAGAAGGCAGGAACTTCATGGTGACCTCTGGCAAAGAAATTGAACCTGCGTTAGTGGCCCATGCATCACAATCCAGTCATCTAGCCATCTGAGTGAACCGTGATGCAGTTCTGTAAAATGTGTCATCCATGTTAGGTAGTAGGAAAACTTCAACATGTAATTTAACCAGCCCTTTTGAAAGTGTTAGAATCCTCACTGATTCTTCATTATGTTTATTTTTATCCTTTTTATCAATTTCAAAATGTGAGTTGGAAACCACATATGGACTTTGTGACAGCTTATGGTTAATAGAAAATAGCAGATCAAACAAGCTTTGTACATTTGTGAGGTCATACCTGAATGCTAATTGCATGCTGAACCTTGATTAAAAGGGTTCCAACAGACACACTGATCCTGTGAAGAGCACGAGATTAAACAGATAGCAGAAGTTGGTTATTAATGAGATTAATACCTGGGATTGGTTCTATCAAGTCTGGAAGAGGCCATATGTTCAAGCACAGGGCAGGTATTGAACGGTAATTGAGGTCTCGCAAAGAGATGATCAGTCTATCAGGGCAGAACAAAAATAAAGTTGTTTTTGAACTGTGTTTTCTGAGAGAAGGTTCTGGGCTGCTGTGGAGACAGCATGAAGATTTGAGAGCCCCCGGCCTAATCTGATATACCAGCTTCTGGAAACCCAAAGACTAAAAAGCTGAGTTAGAAATATTGCTGTCAGTACCTGGGTGAACTGAGAAGGTGACCCTGATCAATGTTTCAGAAAAGCAGCCAAGGAGTCAACATTTATTCTTGTGAAACAATGGATAATGAAAACCATTTAAGTAATCTGCCTAATTTTGTTTTTTCTTAATTTATCCCTTAACTGCTTGTTAAAAACAAATGTTTTGGGCTTAAAGCACAGACATTAATCAGCTTGCTATGTTGTTTAATTTTCTCTCCATTATTGTGTATCTAATAAATACTTATGCCTTTTGCTGAAGATATAAAACCAGTGCCTGGAAATTATTCACAAAGTCTGGGATTTGTTATTCAAAAGTCTGGTTAGGAACCATTATAGTGAACATTTGGAAGTCTTCAAATGTTTAATTTTACGGTGTTGTGAATACAGCGGTCACAAGGCTGATTTGGTTCAGCTGCCTGTCTGCTCACTCTTATTGTCATCAATACCCAAACCAGTTTACAAGTGTTAATAGATTGTGTAGACAATTGCCAAGAGGAAAGCAGGATTTCTATATATTCTTACCATTATGGATATGGCAATTTAATTTCTGGAGGGTATTCTTTTAAGGATCATTACATCTAAAGTTGCAGTACAAAAATTGAACTCCTTTGTTTGTTCGTGACGAACTTCCAATTGAGATACAATCCGCTTGGGATTCTAACTCTTATCTAAAGTCTTCCAGTCCAGCATCAACAGTTTGAGTATGAAACAGCTGAATTTAACTCCATCTCATCCACAGGCAGAAGACGCTTTGCAGGGATATCATTACACTCCCAAAATCTTGATTAAGACATACAGTCAGGAATGTCCATTAGATTGGAACAAAGGATTTGATTTCTTACTATTAGTTACCAGAGGTTCCTCAAATGAATCCACTGTGATTAGTCCATTTGAAATGATTTATGGCTATGAGATAAGAGGTTCATTAAATTGATTTGAGAACATTTTTCAAAATGAAAAGATGAATCCTTAGTGGTAGATTATATGCCAATAATGTTTATAGAAAGACTCATGTAAGGCAGCACAAAACACTGAAAGTTGCAGAAGTGAAAATAAACAAATAGGCAGAGAAAAACTCTACACTGAGAATGTTTCAATTAGGAAATGAAGTATTGGAATTGTTGCCTTTACAAGCTGAACCTTTGGAAATGAAATTCAGTGGCCCATAGAAAGTAGTTAGGAGTTTTAGCAAGTCGACTTTGCTGATAGATGCTTTTGATTGTAGGTAGAAGAATCAACAATGTCACATAAACATGCTGAAATGGTATCAGGGAAGAGGATAAGGAGGAGCAAGTGTGTCAGGTGTTTAGAGTAATGGAGAATGACAATAAGAGTGAGGTAGAAGAAGTAGACATTTCACAAAGTGAACAGGAGATAATGAGGATGGCAGATGCTGGAGAAGTCAGAGTTGATAAAGTGTGATGCTGGAAAAGGCATAGCAGGTCAGGCAGCTCTGAGGAGCAAGAAAGTTGATGTTTCAGGCATAACCCTTCATCAGGACTGGGAAGGGGGCTGAGAAATAAATAGGGGGACGGGAATAGGGCTGGGGAAAGGTAGATGGGATGGTATAGGTGGACGAATGTAGGAGGTGATTGTGATAGGTCGGTGGGAAGTGTGGAGTGGATCGGTGGGAAGGGAGATGGACAGGTCAAGAGGTCAGAGCCAAACTGGAGGGGTGGGGGGAGGGGGGATTTGGAAACTGAAAAAAAAATCAATGTTGAAGCTATGTGGTTATTGGCTCCTGAGGCAGAAGATGAGCTGTTCTTCCTCTAGTTTGAACTGAATGTTATAAAAGCCGTTTCAAAGGGAGCTGAGCATCAACCACATTGCTGTGAATCTGTAAGCATCACCCATCCCTATCCCAGCTGTTGGCTCCATAACTACTCCTGACCTATGACCTCCTGCAGAGTATTCACTCCTCATTAAGTATTCAGGCCTGTCAGTCGGGCTGGCTTTTAGGTAGGGAAACAACACAGAAAAAAGAATACAATGTGAAGTCATGACTCCACACAAGGCATCTTCTCTCATGAAATCTGCACTAATAACTATCACACTTATATAAATATTTGGATAAAGCTGTTGATACTGCATATGTCTGGTTCACAGAAATACGTTCGGATATTTAGACTGTTATAGTGGTTGATAAGTTGAATGTTTCTTTTGTAGATGCCTGCAACAAAATTAACATTAATGTCTGTCATGAGAATTCCAATTCTCTCGACACTTCTACTGGAAGGCATTGTTTGGATGCTAGCTATGTGAATATAAGGAAGTATTAAGATTGACAGTTTTACACCAGGAGGATGTTTTAAAATTCAAGAATGCCACTCCAAAATCAGAAAACGGAAAGTTAAATTGCAAGATTGAATAATGTGAATAAATCAGCACTATCACAAAATGTGATCTCTATTCTTCAAGTACTTTCCTATATTATCTGTATGAATTATTGACATATCATAGTACTCAGGGACTGTCAAAAGTATAGAAATCTCTGCGATCAAATGTTTTTGACAAGCCATTCATCAGTCTTGTGCTTGTCAAATGCTGTTTTTCAATTTCACAAGCAACCTTTTCCTATTTGCCTTTGTTTTGTTTATTGTTGAAATGAACCTTTCAGGGAACATATCTTGGACTATGGTCAGTAATTATATACCTTAACAGGATGTGATGTTTTAGCCCTGTGACTTGCTTGTTGTCTATGAGCAGCAGTGTAGAAATTGTGGTATAGTGGTACTATTTTTTGAATGAACAATATCTCTACTTAGTGTTACCTTCAGTTAAAGAAACCACGTTATTGCTTCACCAATTTTGACTATGATTGGTACATTTATACCAATATGGAATGTAACACAGTGGCAGTTTGTGGTTTCTGATAGATTATTGGTTTTCAAGTATACTATCCATAACATTTAGTTGCAGTATGGTCTTTGGAAAAAAAGAACCATAAGATGCAAAAATCTCATCCCCTTACATGCAATGGAAGAAAATAGCTGTGATGAATGTGAAAAAATTACCAAAACTCACCATATGTAATGATTCTGTGGTTTTCTAAGGTTTCTACATATAGTACCAAAATGCCCGGATCATACCTAACTCCTGGATCACACCACATTCCTGATGAAGAGCTTATGCCCGAAACATCGATTCTCCTGCTCCTCTGATGCTGCCTGACCTGCTGTGCTTTTCCAGTGCCACACTTTTCAACTTACATCTCACTCCAGCCATCAGGTATAGGGTCTACAAAGGATAGTTCAAACTCGGCAGAGTTTAAATAGTCAAAGTGTAATGCTACAAATTTTAAGTATATACCGAAATTAAATAGCAAAGTTTGGAGTGAAACCTCGCTTTAAACACAATGCTAGAGGAGGAGAATGATCTGGGAAGAATAATTACCCAGTAACTATTCCTATTAAAGCATGTAGCCCTAAAGGACTTCGGAAATGCCAAGGCCAATATCAATGAACTTACATAAGCTACATAAACTGTGTTCATCCTAGATATTTTACCTTGTATACACTGCAGGACCAGTGATCAGTGGGCCACCAATGTATAAGGATCTCCATATCACAAGAATATGATAAGCACAATTGGAAATTTTGTGCTTACCTGGGAGAAGGTCACCTAACTCTGCAATGCAACTTGGTTGGCTAAAAGGCTAACTACTTGAACCAAGTACATATACTCATTTCAAATCTCCAATTCTTCATATTGTGAAACCAATGCAGGATTACTGTTCAGGAGACAAGTGCAGATAAATCTCCTTGGTCATCACTGATGATACCACAGGAGTACATGATGTGTTACTCAACAAAGGGAAGCTTATAGATATTCACAACTAGCAAACCAATAGAAAATTTCCCAACTTGAACATTGGATAGAACGCTTGAATGCAACATTCAATTGCTGGTTCCTGGAATTTAGCAGAACTCATTAATATATGAACAAAGATCATACAAAATACAAACATTGAATAGCATGACAGTGCAACAAAGTAGAACAATATCATAATCAGAATCACTGAGCAGCACCATTGTGCATTGAACATGATTCAAGCTGTAACACAAACGCAGCAACATTAACGACCTTCTGAAAATATACAGCAACCACCAAAACGATTACCACAACAAAATCTGTATAAGAAAACCAGCAACATTTTTCAGATTTGTTCATTTATTCCACTGTATTAAACTAGATTCAGACACTGTTATTTTGGTTTAGTTTAAAATAAATAGTTTGATTCTTTAGGGGTAAATCCTTATTTATAAAAAGGGGGATGTTATGATCTAATCACATCTACTATGGATAAACCTTTCAGGGAATGTTTGTTAAAGCTATAGGTAATCATTATAAGCCTTGTCAGGATGTCATGTATTACTCCCTTGACATGCAATCAGTTTAAGAGCAGTCGTAGTACAAGTCAGACAGAATATACTTAGCTCTAAGGGAGCATTATTTTCAATTGACAAACACATTTTACTGTTTTATCAATCTTTGTATACATTTCCTTTAATGACTAATGTAATATTTCCTTGCACCCTGTTGTCTTTAAATTCCACAGGGGCATCATTCCTGCATGAATGCCAAGATATGCCTGCTCACTTTGGAATGTTATCACAGTGAGCGGCACGGTGGCACAGTGGTTAGCACTACTGCCTCACAAAGCCAGAGACTCGGGTTCAATTCCCGCCTCAGGCGACTGACTGTGTGGAGTTTGCACATTCTCCCCATGTCTGCGTGGGTTTCCTCCGGGTGCTCCGGTTTCCTCCCACAGTCCAAAGATGTGCAGGTCAGGTGAATTGGCCATGCTAAATTGCCTGTAGTGTTAGGTAAGGGGTAAATGTATGGGTGGGTTGCGCTTCGGCGGGGCGGTGTGGACTTGTTGGGCCGAAGGGCCTGTTTCCACACTGTAAGTAATCTAATCTAATTTGAGCTAGCCAGGTACCCCACTGAAGTCAACATGGTGAAAGTGGGGGAGGTGAGGGTGGGGTTTGTGGGAATTCAACCCTAACAAAGCAGGCTGCTGTGATTACAAACAAAGCTTACACATTTAGCTCAATGAAAACCAAAAGAACTACTGATGCTGGAGAACAGAAACTGTTGGAAAAGCTCAGCAGGTCTGGCAGCACCTGTGGAGAGAAATTCAGAGTTAACATTTCAAGTCCACTGACCCTTCCTCAAGTTCGGAGGAAGAGTTACTGGGTCTGAAACATTAACTCTGATTTCTCTCCACAGATGCTGCCAGACCTGCTGAGCTTTTCCAACAATTTCCATGTTGTTACATGTTTAGCTGATTGGAGATGGACGATAAAGTAAAAATGTTCTTCATCATTATGGAACCTCATGCCTTTGTCATGACGACTGACCAATGTCGCTTGTGAGATCTCAGTGCTAAGAAGTATTCTATTGTGGTTCTGAGAATTAATATTATGTTATGACCAAGTATGAGATTATGAAGATGAACTTATGTGTAAAAACCAAGCAGGTACCTGTTGGATTAGGTCATCCACCTCAAATTCAGGTGAGTTGTCTTCCTTCACGCCACTGTAGGTGAAACCAATATCATTCTGGACCTCCATCCACAAAACTGTGCAAAGACAATCCTCAGCCTGAGAATGTCAGCTTGCTTGTTATCAGGCAGACTCCCGGAGCACATGTTCTCACACAGAACCTCTACAACCAGATTCAAGGAGCAGTCTGGGGCCAAGAAGCAGAACTTTGGGACAGAAGGAAGGGCAGGCAGCTTCTGGCTCAGAGTAAAGGTTTGACACAGCGGGAAAGGCAGGTAGGAGATGGCAGTGGGAAAAAATAAGACTCTAAGATTGTGTGTGTGTCACTGTCCAGTAACATGTTGTATCAATGCTACATATGTCAGCATCTTTCATCACAATCCCAGCTCGTGTGCTTGAAGACCATGTATGAAAGTCAAAGGGAGGAGTGTTTAGTGGGGTAAGGGCAGACTCCAGTCAGTCAGTGAGTACGGCTACATTCAGTGCAGAGGTTTGGCCATTTATTGTCAGAGAGTTGGCCCAGGCAGTTGGTCCAAAATCAGTTCAGGAGTTTGTACCATTGCAGTCTGTGATCAGGCCAGAGTCAGTCCAGGCTATCAATTAAAATCAGTCTGGGCCCTGATGTTTGGTTAGTCCAGATTCTATTGCATAATCAGTCTGAGGAATAGACTGTGGTCAGTTAGGGATTGGATTGAACATATTTCAGGCGCTGTTCAAAGGTCAGTCCATGATGTCATTGAGACTGAGTGCAGTTCCAAGCTGGTGATCAGCCTATTGTGTAGTGTCACTTAAGAAAGGGTCACAGTGTCCGGGAACAATAAAGGAGAGAAGGGTGAGATTTAAGAGTTTATTGGAGAGCACTGTGTGGTCTTGGGGCCAGCAAGGATATCTGAATCTCAAGCAGCATTGTTTCCAAGGGGCAGGGAATAAGGCAGGTACTTAAGCTAAAGCAGGTAACCTAAATGGGATTCAAACAAAAGAGGGAAAGGATGAAGAGTCAATAGGAGCACATGGATCGTAACAAAGTTGGGAACATGAAGAATGGAGGGGATAATTCAGTGAGCTCAGGTGGAGCCATAAAAATCTCACATCACAAACAAAAATCTGGAACCTCATTCTACTCATTTCTCAATGTAGGTGCAGCTTTTGCGGGTCCAACTAAAATGACGGTTCTTACCAACTGCAGCACAGCCCCTTGAGGAACGAGCAACTGGAGGAGGAGAGCTTTGATACAGAACGCAATCTACAGACTTCTGCAGTGAAGCTATCAGAAATGAGTGGGAGCCTGCACCGAAGAAAATAATAATGTTCCAAACCACCCATGGTCCACCTTTACCAACTTCTGGATGAGGACTTGATCTCATAAAGACCGGTGGCAATCCCAAACTGGTACTCTATGGGTAACAGCTGCACTGATTTTTTTTTTATCAGCAGACTGTTTCATTGAGCAACTGGAATTTCACAGTCCTTGACTGAAAAGTGCAACCAGGATTTCACTGATGGTATCCAAGCATTGACCAGACCACCCATGTTCATCTCAATCCCCTAGACACTGGTAGTCAAGTCGCAAGGTGTCAGGATTCCCGGCCAGCACTGACCTCCCACAGGCATAGGCTATTGAAGATTGCATTCATTTCAATTTGACAGCACACTATCACCAACCAGCAGTCATAGAGTCATAAAGATATACAGCACAGAAACAGACCCTTCTGTCCAACTCGTTCATGCCAACCAGATATCCGGAATTAATCTAGTCCAATTTGCCAGCACTTGGCCCATATTCCTGCAAACCCTTCCTATTTGTATGCCCATCAGATGCCTTTTAAATGTTGTAATTGTACCAGCCTCCACCACTTCTTCTGGCAGCTCATTCCATACACGCACCACCTTTTTCTGTGAAAAGTTCTCCTTCGGTCCCTTTTAAATATTTCTCCTCTCACCTCACACCCCAGGGAAAAGAACATGTCTACTTACCCTGTCTGTGCTCCTCAAGATTGTATAAATCTCTATAAGGTCATTTCTCAGCCTCTGACACTCCAGGGAAAACACCCTGAGCCTATTTAACCCCTCCCTATAGCTCAAGCCCTCCAACCCTTGCAACATTCTTGTAAATCTTTTCTGAACCCTTTCAAGTTGTACAACATTGTTCATGAAAATGAAAGAATTCTGCTCTTTTCTTAATCAACAAATTTATGACCATAACTACCAGATTTTGCAGGTCTTTATTAGACGTTCAACAAGCTGCCATGAATCATCTGGGACTTTCACCGATACCAGCATTTTTTTTCTTGGCTCATGTTAAAATAGCTGTTGAATGACAAGGAGTACTCCATCAGATATGATGATGAGATCTCTAAGAAATCCACACTGCCACAGGGGAACAAACCCATGACCTCCTGATGATCAACTTCTATTGACTGGACTGGGTATCTGAAGCCATGCAGTGTCCCACATCGGAGTGGTGTGCTGAGGCAAAGAAGGTGTGAGAGTTAAGGATGAAATCCAGAAGTGAGAAGAAGCCACTGAGGGGGAAGAAGATGGTGGGGAAACAGAGTTGGGGCAGTGGGAGTATCAGAGAAGAGGGGGGAGCAAGCCAATTATCTGGAGAACTGAGAGGCCAGAAGGAATCTTTTACCCATCCACTTCCAGGATGTTTGCGCTGGATCAAGGCTTTTTTTTACAATGTCAAATTTCATTTAGAAACACGGAAACATAAGGTTGGAGTAGGTTGATTTCAGGGGGAGGCTGGTTCTAGCGGGGTTCTACAAAGCTCAGTACCTGGTCTTTTGGTTTTTTTTGTGATATATCTGATATAATGAGTCAGACTTAGGTATACAAAAAAAACATATGGGTGATAATGAAGAAAAAAGCTGTAAGCTTCAGTGAGATACTCTATTTACAGTAAAACAGTGGTAAATGGAGCTTAATCCAAAGATGTGTGAGATAGTGCATTAGAGAAAAACCAACAAGAATGGGAAATGAAGTCGAACATAGGTAAATGTGAGATTATGCATTTTGTTAGGAAGATAGTAAGGTAATCTATTATTATGGGAGAGATGATGGCATAGTAGTTATTCCACTGGTTAGTAATCCAAACACCCAGGTGAATGTTCTGAGAACACACCTTCAAAACCCATTGTGACAGCTAATGGAATTTGACTAATAAACCTGAAAAATAAAGGTAGTTTTGGAAATGGTGGCTATGAAGCTATCATTGATTGTGACAATGCACTTTAGGGAAGCAAATTGCACCTTTTCCCAACCTTTTTCTTTTATTTTCCTGTGATAGAAAGGAGAATTAGTGGAGTTATGTCAAACTAGTATCAAACCAAAGATAGAACATTGAAAGCAGACAATTATCTAAATGGGAGGCACCAAAAAAGTGCTACACAGAGGGATCTGGGTGTTTCTGTTCATGAAACACAAGAAATTAGCAAGCAGATGCAGCAAGTAAATGATAAGACAAATGGAATTGTGCCCTTTACAGCTTATGGCTTTTAGTTTTAAAAGCAGGGAAGTCTTGTTACAATTGTACAGTGTTGGTGAGGCTATATCTGGAGTACTGGTGTGCTAGTTTTGGTCCCCATATTTAAGAAATAATACACTGGCATTGGAGATAGTTGAAAAAAGATTCATTAGACTCTCTCGTGGGCTGAAGAGGTTGATTTATTAATGACAAGTTTCATTCATTTTAGCTTGGAATTATGAGGAGTGATCTTTTTGAAACATACAAAGCTCTGAGATGAAAAAGAACAAAGAACTTTGGATGTTAGAAATTGGAAATGAAAACAGAAATTACTGGAAAAATTCAGCAGGTCTCGCAGCATCTGTGGAGAGAAAGCAGAGTTAACGTTTCAGGTCCAGTGACCCTTCAGAAGGTGTCCTGAGATCTAAAAGGTTCATTGGACTCAAAATGTTAACTCAGTTTTCTCTCCAGAGATGCTGCCAGATCTGCTGAGTTTCTCAAACTAGGTTCTGCAAGGGCTTGACATGTAGAGGTTGAAAAGATGTTTCCCCCCATGGGGAAATCTATAACAAGGGATCATAATTGTGGAATAAGGGGGCATTGATTTAAAACCGAGATACAAAGAAATTTCTTCTCTCTGAAGGTACTGAATGTCTGGAATTTACTACCATGGAGAATTGTACAGGTGAGATCACTGAAAACATCTGAAGAGGAAGTAGATGAGTTAAAGCCTAATCTTATAGAATGGTATTGCAAGCCCAACTGTCCTACTCTTCAGCCTGCTGCCATCATTGTAACACCTCCGAAGTGCTTCCACAAGCTTTGTAAGTACAAACATTAGTTGAAATCACCTTGTCTATCAACCAGTAAAATAGCTGACACTTTAAATTATGTTAGTGAGTGGAGGTAGGCACCCCTCTTGCATTAAAAGCATGTTCAACTATAAAACAATATTGTGTATTTTCAGTGGACTTATACAATTCAAGTCTCAGAAGTGTGTAAAAACTCAGCAGGGACACAGTCAGCCTACATGCAGTAGCTTGTTCACACTGATGCATTTTCCAACATGGGACACGTGAAGGCTTCATCAGAGTAGACCTGATGAACTAGATGTGCCATACTACAGCAACTCTGTAGAGTAAAATCTCCTTATGTGATTTGTGGGGTTTTTTGATAATTCTCCTGTGAAGCACCTTGTAACATTTTACTGCACAAAAGGTTTGATATAAATGCTACTGTTGCTGTTAACCTTGTATATGAATTGCTTTGGGATATCATGAGGATATAATAATATATTAGATAAATTTTAAGCTTCTTTTATGGAAACACCATTTTTTCCCCTGGGCACAGAGATTAGTTTAAGCATTCCTATAACATTTTGAAATGCTCTATTTCCTACAATGGTATTTTCATTTCCTAAGCATAGTTATTCTTTCTTGTAGCGAAAATTACGTTTTAATGTATATATGCACCAAGTTTATTGGTATATGCCACATTTACTCCTTCAATGCGTTCTATATTTGTTCTTGCTGCTGTAATTTTTCGCTAATTTGTTTCTGTTTATTTTACTCCTTCTGTTGTTTTGGCATTTTCTACCCCCTACTCCTTTTGTTCCTCTTCTGTTGGTTCATTCTTTGCTGCCCCAACTCCTGATGTTCTTCGCTTTTCTTTTTCTCCTAAATCATTCCAAAGTCTTGACAACTAAACCACAAGAATTATGGTGCACATACAAAATTCAAAACGACCACCCAGATTTTGCAAGAAACAAACAACACTTCACATTTTCTCAAAAGCTTGGATAATCTTGCCAACTATTTGCATGGTTCCCACAGGCCATGCAAATCCTTTATTTTGTACCTGAAATTCAAAGGAAAATACAAATCTTCATTGAGGTAGTGGCAGTACAAATAGGAGCTTGTTCCCTGTAAGCCTGTTTCAATGGATTCTTGCTGTTCTTTAGAAAGCTTTACTGTAGGGATTAATTTGGCACAGATTCAACCTGGAGTGTGGTTGCTTTTTAAAGTGCATTACACATCCTTTATATTCATTTACCCACTATTCAGCAGCCTTTTAGTTTCTCTAGCATACTGCGTAACACGCACTATAAAATTCAAGTTTATAGCCTTGAGGGGTTGGAACAATCATGGGAGGAAATTCTGACAAAACGTTTGTCATTTTGGAAACTGGACAAGACACTGGATTGATTAAAAGAATAAATAAAAACAGGAAATCTGGAACAGCATGCTGGTTTTGTCAGTATTTGAAAGAAATTGTGATCCTCAAGAGAATCCCGAAAGTGAATCCTTTGAACAGAACATACAACCATTGTGTTTGTTTTTAAGCAGCACCACCTTCACCTTTGTGAGGTAAAAGGGTTAAAATCATAAAAATTAAACTCACACCACCAAACTGCTGGGCTTCTGAATGCAATAATATGTATAACGCTAATTCAAACAGTGGAAAACACTTCTGCTGAAAGTAGACATAAGATTACAAAGCCCAGTTTAGTTTCTGGTCAATGGCAACATCAGGATGGTAATGGTGGGCAATTGGTGATGGTAATGTCATTGAGTGCCAAGATAAGTGGTCAGATTCTTTCTTGCTTGTGGTGTTAATTGCGTGGCATTTTTGTGGCACACATGTTATTTGCCACTTCTTTGCCATTTCATTATCATCGATTATTAACTCCCCAATCGCATTTTCCAGAGGAACGATACAAGCACCAGGGAAGTAAGAGAATCAAGAAGTAATTCACCTTGCTGCTTCTTCAAACTCCTACTGTGGCCTCCTGTTACCAAGTGCCCACACTCACCTATTGGCATGTTGTCATTATAGCCGGATATAAGGTGGTACTTTTAAAAATATTTATTCAAGTGAAGCCTTGTTGTTAGGAATAGTAGAGAATCCATATTCTCAACATGGTGAGGCTCACTTCCCATTTGTAGGCCATATGATGCCTAATAAAAATAGAACCATGGCATCATTCAGCATAACCACAATCAAATCAGCTTATTGTGTACACGATGATTCCTCCAGGTGAAAGCTATATCTTTCTTGGTCTCACTGCTCAATGAAAGAAGATTTACAGATCCTGCTAATGTAACAAAAATATAATTCAAGAAACATCATACTGTGATTTCATCTTTTCACAAGGCTGTCAGAGAGAGCAAGATCATGTGATATTGAATTACTTCCTGTAGTGATGTGTACAGTTTCTCATTAGAAATTTTAAAATATTTGGTCATAGGGTGTGGGCATTTCTGGCTATTGTTTGTCCTGAACTGCCCTTGAGAAAGTGATGATGAGCTGCCTTTTTGAAATGTTGCAGTCCATTGGGACAGCTATGAGGAAGAGATCTCCAGGATTTTAGCTTGGATGGAAAATTGAAGGGGCTGCCCCAATTATTTGCTATTCCTCTAGGTTATAGAGGTTGAGGATGCTACCTAAGGAGCTGTTGCTGTATTGCACTTTTAGATGGTACACATTTTTGACATCCTGCATTAGTAGTGGAGGGAGTCAATGTTGGAGGTTGTGAATGGAGAGAAGCAAAATTAGCAGCTTTATCCTGAATGGTAGCCATCTGGTTTCTGGTCAATGGAAACATCCAGGACGCTGATGTTGGAGAATTCAGCAATGGTATTGTCACTAAATGTCAATGCAAGATGATTAGATTGTCTCTTGTTTGAGACAGTCATTGCCTAACATTTGTGTGATGCAAATATTACTTGCCACTTATCTGCCATTTCCTTACTACCTATTATTAAGTCCCATTCTCATTGTCTACATGGTCAACACTCACTTTTTGATTCTTTTCTTCTTAACAGACCGGTAGAAACTCTTCCTACATGGTTTTACATTTCTACCAAGCTTTCTCTAATACTCTCATTTCTTTTCCTGATGAACCTTTAGTCTTCTTTATATTCTCACTAATCATTTGATATTGATGGCAGTTATATGCTTTTTCCATAAAATTGATGTTTTTCTGAAATTCTTTGGCAAACAACATTTGGACAGTGAATCCTCCCTTCAGAATTTATCCTTATAATCAGAATATATTTATTCTAATATTTTGAAACATCTGCTTAAATGTCTGCTATTTCATTTCTATTGATTCATCCCACAGCATTATGTGTAATTCACTGCAGCAAGCTCAGCTTTCATGACCACACATTTCTCCTTATTGAAGTTTAAAATGCTAGTCTTAGACCTGAGCTTTTGCCTCTCAATCTGGATGTAAAATTCAACCATGTTATAGAATGTATACCTTAGCATACTGTCTCCATGTAAACACTGTGACTAAAAAAGCAGGTCAGATACTAGAAATTCTGCAGCAAAAAAGAACTTCCTGCCTACTATCTACAAGTCACAACTGAGGATTGTCATGGACTATTCTCTACTTGCCTGGATAAATGCAGCTCCAACAATACTCAAGAAGGTCAAAACCATCCCAGGAAAAGCAATGTGCTTTCTTGGCACTTCATCTAACACTTTCAACGTTCACTTCTCCACCATCAACACAACATGGCAGCAGTGTCTACCCTCTACAAGATGCACTACAGCAAAGTACCAATACATCTTTGACAGCATCTTCCAAAGCCGTAGCCTCCACCATCCAGAGGACAGGATAAACAGGCCCAATCCTTAGACATTCTGCCTGGAACTCATTCCTTTCACTGGAACAAAATCTTCGAGCTCCTTCACAACAGCACAGTCGGTATACTTACAGAACAAAGATTGCAGTTCATGAAGGCAAATCACCACTGTGTTCTCAAGGTCCATTAGAGATTGGCATACAATATTGGCCTAGCCAGCAATTCCTATATCCCATGAATGAATTTAAAAAATAAATTCAGAACACACTTCATATATCTGAGTCACGTATCCTTGAAATCATTCTTGCATACCAGATGCAACTCATTTGGTAGTGCAATTGCTTTGGAAACACAAGATTCTGGACTTGAGCACCACTTAGGACCTGATCACAAAAATTAAAACTGATGTTGCAGTGTTCTGCTGGGGGAGCATTGTACTATTGGGAGTGCTATCTTTGAGATGCTAATCAGAAGCTTAATGCTCCTGCCTGGTGGGTCTTCACTGTTATAACAAACAAAAAACACAAGAGTTTAACTTGGTGTCCTGGACAATATGTCTTCTTCAACAATATCACAAAACAAAACAAAGTTGTCTGGGTCTTAGCAAATTGCTGTTTGTGGGAGTTTTCTCAACTTAGCTACAACAGGAACAATTTTTTTAAAGTGCTTCATTGGTTCTAAATTGCTTTAAGACAGATGTTGGTTGTGAAAAGTGCTATATCAATTTAATTCATTCTAAGTTTCATGCCAATAAATCTCTTGCACACTTTGTCCAATATCTTGACATATCCTTGCTAAAGTTTGGTACATAGAATGGGATAGTATACTCTAACCACTGACTTATAAAGGACAAGCATAAATTCTTTGTTTTTCAATTTCATGCTGTTATTTATGATAGTTCAGAAATCAGATAATAGATGAGAATGGGTTAAAATATCCCTGGGTGGAAAGTGTTCAGGAAGGATAAAGAAAAAGGAAGGAAAGGAGGACAGGTGCCATATTGTTGAAGAGAGTATTGCAGAACTGCAGAAAGAAGATATCACAGAAGAGTAAAACAGAATCGATTTGGTTAGAGTGAAGGAACAAGAAGGGTGGAATGACTTTGTTCAGTGAAGTCTATAGATCACCAACAAATGGGAAGGATTAAAATCTGCAGTGAAATTACTGAGAGGTGCCAATTTTTAGTATAGATGTAGTGGGTACTTCAATTACCCAAATCTAGACTGGGATAGAGATAGTGTAAGAGACAATGAGGGACAAGTCTTCCTAATTTGACAAAGCTATGGTTTTAAGAGGTGAATTTTGTCCTTTTTTTTCAAAGAGAGTTTTTAAGGCAGAATAGTGGAGCAGTCTACTCAAAGCCATTTGAATAAACAGTTTGTGAGACCTTAGGGTTTTATTTTAAGTAGGAACAATAGAAGCAGCCTGATTAAGTGCAACATGTTCCATTAGAACCGAGATTTTTAGTTTTTTAGTTTTTCAGTAGCAGTTGCTGGGTATTGAATCTGGGTTTAGAATTGCAGTACATCTCTCCCTGCGACTCTCTCTTTCTCTCTCTCGCAGAGTTTTCTCTCCATGGTTTTCCTTCTGACCCGTGAGAAAATCTATATTTCTGAACTTACCTATTGCCATGCATGTATTTATGGGATGCTACTCTATTGGAGCAACTAATTAGTAGCAATTAATAATCTATTATTCTGTTAACTTTTCCAATAGAGTTAACTTATCCCAATTTACTTTTTCTTTTGTTGTATTTTAATGCAAGTGTATTGTGTTTTGTTTCAAGACCGGTAGTTTGACCAATTGCATTGCATCTGGAACACAACACATTGAATTTACCTTTAAAATAAGAAAAAGTCTGTGTCCTGACTGTGTTCTGAATATATTCTGGTTCATAACACTAGATTATGTTCAAGAAAATTTTCAGCTACAGTTTGTTTTTTAATTAACTTGTAGGACATGGGTGTTGCTGGCTGGGCCAATATTTATTGTCTATCCTTAACTGCCCTTTAGAAACTCGCGGTGAGCTGTCTTCTTGAAATACTGCAGTCCATGTGCTCATTTTGACTCGGTGACAATGAAGGGGTGACAATATATTTCTAAGTCAGGAAAGCGAATGGCTTGGAGCGGAACTTGACAGATGTGGTGTTTGCATATATCTGCTGCCTTTGTCCTTCTAGGTGGAAGTGAACATGGGTTTGAAGGTGCTGTCTAAAAATCATTAGTGATTTTTTGCAGTGCTACTTTGTAGATGGTAGGTATGGCTGTGATGCCAATAAATGGGATGATTTGTCCTGGACGGCGTCAACTTTCTTGAATGTTGTTGGAGCTGCAATCATGCAGGCAAGTAGGGAGTAGTCCATCACACTCCTGACTTGTTTTTTTTTGTAGATTGTGGACAGGCTTTGGGGAATCAGAAAGTGAGTTACTTGCTGCAGTATTCCAAGCCTCTAACCTGCACTTGAAGCCACAGCATTTATATGTGAGTCAAGTTATGATCAATAGTAACTCCCATGATGTTGATAGGGGGGAGTTCAGTGATGATAACACCATTGAATGTCAAGGGGTAGTGGTTAGATGGTCTCTTATTTGAGATGGCCATTGTCTGGCATTTGTGTGACTTGAATGTTACTGCCACTTTTCAGCCCAAGCCTGGATATTGTCCAGTACCTGAGGAGTTGTGAATAGTGCTGAATATTGTACAATCATTGGCGAACATCCCTCCATCTAACCTTATGATGGAGGGAAGGTAATTGATGAAGCAGCAGGAGATGATTTGGCTTGGATCTCTACCCTGGGGAACTTCTGCAGAGATGTCCTGAAGCTGAGGTGACTATGCTAGGTATGACTCAAACCAGGGGAGAATTTTCCCATTGACTCCCACTGAATTCAGATTTTCCAGGGCTGCTTTATGCAACATTCAGTCAAATATAACACGAGGCAAGGACAGTCACTCTCATCCCATGTTTGGAGTTCAGCCCTTTTGGTTATGTTTAGACCAAGGTTGTAATGAGAACAAGAACTGAGCAGGTGGAACCCCAACTGGGCATCACTGAGCAGGTTATTGCTGAGCAGGTGCTGCTTGACAGCACTGTTGAAGACACTTTCCATCACTTTATTGATGACAGAGAGTTACAGTAGTTGGCCAGGTTGGATTTGTCCTGCTGCTTGTGTACAGGACATACCTGGGCATTTTTCACACATTGTTGGGTAGATGCCTATGTTGTAACAGTACTGGAAGACCTTAGCTAGGGGAATGGCAAGTTCTGGAGCTCAAGTCTTCACTACTGTTGCCATAGTGTTGTCAGTGCCCATAGCCTTTGCAGTATCCAGTGCCTCCAACCATTTATTGGAGTGAATTGAATTGGCTGGTAACTTGCATTTGTGATGCTGGGGACAGTTGGAGACATTTGGGCTTTGCCCATTCTAGTAAGGAAGGATTTGTACCTGATCATTGGAAATGATGTGTGACAAGTAGTTGAAGTGTCAGTGTGGAAACATTTAGGAGACAATGGTCATCATGTAATAAGACCAAGGATGGAAAATGACAAGGCACAATCCAGAATGAGAAACACCAATTGGCAGAGAGCTGACTTCAGTGGAGGAAGAATGGAGATGAGCAGGATAGAGCAGAAAGAAATTTTGATGTGAAAGTCAAGAGAAATTTTGTGAAGAGACTGGCAGCTAATAAAAATAGGATTTCTAAAACCTTTTTTCAACATATAAATGGTAAAATGAGGCTGAAGGACCATAAAACACCACAAATGGAATTTACAGATGGGGTTAGAGGTCGGGGTTGAGATGTTAAATGAATACTTTGCACTTTTCTTTATTAAGGGAGTAAATGCTACCAAATCATGGTGACAGTAGAGGAAACTCTGTCATTAACAAGGTTTAAAATTGATAAAAAAAATGTATTAGATAGGCTGTTGACAAGGAACCAGGACCAGATGAGATGCATCCAAGGGCACTGAAGGAAGTGCGGGTAGAAATTGCTTGGATACTGGCCAGAATCTTTCAGTCTTCCTGACTCAGGGAAGGTGCCAGAAAACTAGAGAAATGCTGCAATCATGCCCTCGTTCATAAAAAAGTTTGCAAGGGCAAGCCCAGAAATTGCAGACCAGTCAATTTAACTTTAGTCGTGGGGAGATTTTAGAAATAATTATTTGGGATTGAGTTTTAGTTATATAGAAAAAGACGAGTCAGTGTAGATTTCTAAAGGGAAAATAATGTTTAACTAAGTGATGTTTTGAAGAGGCAACAGAGAGGGTCAATGAGGATAATACCATTGAATGTGATGGTCATTGACTTCTAGAAAGTGTTCAATATAATCCCACATAACATACTTGTAAGAAAGTTTATAGCTGTTAGCATAAAAATGACTGTAGCAATGTGGATATAAAATTGGCTGAGTGCTAGGAAACAGTCAATGGGTGGTTTATTGGGTGAAGGAAGGTTTAGAGTGGAGTTACCCAGATATTAGGATGCCTTGCAATTTCTGAAATATATTAATGATCTAGATCTGGATGTGCAGGGGTCAAGTTCAGAATTTGTGGGTATTATGAAACTTAGAAACATTATAAACTGAAAGGAGGACAGTGTAGAATGTCAGAAGGCCATGGACAATTGTAGAGTGGGTGGATAGGTGACAAATCAAGTTCAATGCAGTGAAGTGTGAGATGATGTATTTTAGTAAGAAGAACATGGACAGAGAATATAACATAAGGATTACAATTCTAAAGGGTGTGCAGGAACAGAGGGATCTGGGTGTGTGTGTGCACAGATCATTAAATGTGGCAGGACAGATAAAGGGAGCAGTTAATAAAGCATACCATATCCTGAACTTGCATAAGACACTTGTTAGACTTGAGTTGGAGTATTCTGCACATTCTTGGGAGCACATTGTTGGAAGGATGTGAACATATTGCAGAGAATCAAGAAGAAATTTACAAGGTTGGTTTCAGGGATGAGAGACTTCAGTTTTGAGGATAGGTTGGAGAGACTGGGACATTTAATCTTGTAGAAAAGAAGGCTGAGATGAGATCTGACAGAAATTTTCAAAATCATGTGGGACTGGAAAGGGAATCACCAAATATCAAGAAGACACAGAGTCAAAGTGTTTTGCAAAAAAGCAATTTTTTTTTCCACAATGAGTGGTTTGGGTTCGGAAATGCGGAGAAGCTAGGTACATGTGAGTGATTCAAGAGGGCATAAGGTGATAATTTAAATCAAAACAGTGTGCAAGGTTTTGGAAAGGCATGGAAGTGTCATTAATTCATGAGGGTCATTTGGAGAGCTGCGGCAAATACAATGAACTAAACAGCATCCTTCTGCATCATAACATTTCTGTTATATACATTTTGAACTGCCTCATTGACCAACCATGCCATCATCATGAATCATGAATGTGTACCCTGAGCTCCCTCTATATCATTACTCCCTTTAAAACTCCTATTTGATTTCCTCGTGCATGGCTTCTCCTTATTTTTCCTTCAAAGATGCATCACTTCACATCTCTCTGAATTTCAAATTAATCTGGCATGCAGTTGACAATTTCACCAGTCTAACTTTGTCCTCCTAAAGTCTGCTCGTACACATTTCATTGTTTACCAGACATTTCCGGCATTTGTGTTTGTTCTTTATCTTAAGGATAATTACAATACTTGTTTTCTCCATCAAGCATTTCAATGGAATTAAAGACCATCTAAAATCTAATGAAAGTTTTGCTGTGACTGATCGCCACAGGTCAGAGAACTCACAGCTGTCTATTCCTTTCATATATATCCTACTGAAATGACAAGAGTGCAGAATTCTCTCAGGTCAAAGAAAAATCTAATTTGGTCAGAAACCACCCACTGCTCATGATCCAACTTTGAAACTTAACGATGTGGACTTAGCAAGTTTAATCTTAAATAATTACCACAGGCAGTTTTTTTGAAGTTGCTACATCTCTCAAAAAATCACATGATGATGTACATAGTAAATCGTTTTAAGCTTCTGTATCTGGTATTGTGAACGATTTTCTTTTAAAATCTCATAATTCTTTTTTTGTTAAGTTGAAGAAGGCATTGACTGTAAATTATTCATGTAACAGTAATTTTGCTGGGAAGGAATTCAATCAATAGGTGGATCTCATAGTAAACTTGTCTTGCTGTAGCTATTAGTTCAATGGATGGCAGGAAAATGTATTTAATTAAAAAAGAAACATTGTAGCAAGGTTCATAGTATGGATTCTATACAGTCTTATTACGATGACAGCATTCCTGTTCTTCAAAACATGCACTGCATGTATTCTAAAAAAGTAATTAAAATGGAATTGTAATGTTTGTTTCCTGCAATACTCTCCTTTTTAAAAGCTTTTAGTGGTGGAGCAGGAATATTACTGGTCAGTATGCATTTCTCTCTGAAACACCTCAAATTGCTCCTGTCCTTTCATTTGTCTGACAGGATTGGTTTGGTACAGCATTATTACCTATGTTGGAATTATTCACTGTCGTTGAGAGAGAAGGTGACACAGTTCCAGCTCAGGTTCCAAACAGTTAAAGAGAAACCTTGCTTTTCTGCAAGACAGTGAAAACAGCATCATCATTATCATCATCATCATCATTCGGGAGCATTGCAGACGAATGAATGCATCTGTATGGTCTTTTTGTCAGACGTCACATCCAGAAGAGCAAGATTGCATGGCAACAGGATCAAAAAAATCTCAAAAGAGACTGATGCAGGCTGAATGGAGGAGCTGATGGAGATATTCAGTGGTGCCTCCACAACTCTAACGTTAATGCCCAAACTGTTCAATCTCTACTTGAGAACCAGATCAAAAAGCAAAATAGCTTCTTGCCATCCTGGGAGCTTTTTGGGCCCAGTTTCCAGTACAGGTCTACCCCAGTGGACACAATCTCATCAACTACACAAGCATCATCGGAATAAATGCAATAGAGCCCACACATCTTCTTAAGATTGTGGCTGCAGTATTCCAAATAGTAACACATTTATAACACCCTAAAGCCTCTTGGCACCTACTGAGAGAAGGTAAGTGCAAAACGTAAGTGGATGAAGAGGTAGGCTGAGAGGGGAGGTTCATAAAGGAGTAGATTGGCAGGCGAGTGGGTGATGGGGAAGGTGGCAATTAGAAGCGTTGGTAAGGTGTCATTTAAATGAGGAAGTACAGCAGCAGAGGGATGAGAGGCTGAGAAGTGGGTGAGAGGGTTTGATGGGTCAGATCTTGGTGGAGTGGTGTCAGGGGCTGGGGGTGCTGTCAGGTGATCTGTTGGGTTATTGGACACATGGGTGTCAGGGCAGGACTGGGTATTTGCAGGGTATAGTTTCAGGTGTTAGGCTGTGTGCTGAAGGAGATAAGCTTAACTTTCAGGAGGTGTTCAGTATTGGGGATGTTGGGTGAATTCAGGATGGTATCGGGGATCAGGTATTGAAAGGGTTGACTTGCATTTCGGGAGCGTCAGGTGGTTTGGGTTTTGGGGAGATTGCATTGGATGTTGGGCTGAATATTGACTGGGGAGGGGGTGGACGCTGTTCAGATGGGGTGCCAGAGGGTGTCAGGGTGGTTGGGTCTTCGGTGGTGTTGGGGTTTGAATGTTTGGAGAGTCAGGTATTGATAGGGTTTAATGTGTTGTGGGGTTGAGAATTCAAGGAGTCTGAATGATTGGAGGGGGGAGGGCAGATATTTAGCTACCTAGGAGTTAAAGCAGGTTACTTTTCCAAGGTAACTATTCAGGTAAGGAAATCAGAACCCTCTGAAACTGCAACTTGAACTCTGCATTAGGAACTATTTTTGGGGGTGCTTCAGATCGTTGCTCATTGGAAGTTTAATATCACCTACAATTAGCAGATAGTCAGTGAACTGGGACCTCTGAGGAATCCCAATGAACATCTTTCTGTCTATCTGATATCTGGTTATTCAGAAACTGGAAAGTCTGATCTTCCAAGAGTAGCTAAAATAAATCTCTGCAGTCTAGTTAATACACATCCTCTACCACACTTAGAGTTGTCCTTAAAAGCCGATGTCACAATTCTTATTGGGAAACCATAAACAAAAGGAACCAAGTGAAATAACTCCACAGAGGCTGGTATCACATCACCAAGTCACCCTTTATATACACCTGAACAGTGCTTGATTTTAGTACTGCCTCTTCAGAGCCAGTTCTCCAAGTTGTGGGCGGCACGGTGGCACAGTGGTTAGTACTGCTGCCTCACAGCGCCAGAGACCCGGGTTCAATTCCCGCCTCAGGCGACTGACTGTGTGGAGTTTGCACATTCTCCCCGTGTCTGCGTGGGTTTCCTCCAGGTGCTCCGGTTTCCTCCCACAGTCCAAAGATGTGCAGGTAAATTGGCCATGCTAAATTGCCCGTAGTGTTAGGTAAGGGGTAAATGTAGGGGTTTCGCTTCGGCGGGTCGGTGTGGACTTGTTGGGCCGAAGCGCCTGTTTCCACACTGTAATGTAATGTAATCTAAAAGTGCCAGTTATCTCTGAAACTCTGTCAGCCAGGGATCCTGGATTGGACGTGATTAACAGCCTCAATTGGGGAACTCATATTCTATGAGGTCAACCTGGCTGACCTCATTATAATCACAGCACCAAATTTATTGAATGATCCCCAAATGGATAAAATACCAACAAAAATGTCATTTTTATGGCCTTTAGTTTAAACCCACATAGGCTCAAAACACATTAAATATGAACTAACAGAAATATGATACTTCGAGTAGAAAGGTAAGTTTCAGGTCCAGTGACTCTTCTTCATCTTGCTGAGATTCTTCAGCAATTTCTGCTTTTGTTTCAGATTTCCAGAATCCGCAGATGTTTGTTTTATTTGTGTGTTTAACTTACTGCTGCATCCCATCCAGGTATGCCCACCTCAAAGAGGAAAGGTCATTGCCCACCTGAAGAAAGGTGCCCGTTACAGCAATGCTCCCATATCAAGGGTTACCAGATCACAGAGAAATATATTTCTTATTATCCATTAAAGGTGCAATAGATACCTTTACAATTGATGCAAACTCTTAAAAATCTATTATAAATATAGATTACACAGCTCTTGTAAAAAAAAATTAAAATTTCCTTTATTGCAATACTTCTAACTCAAAGATCATCACATTTACAAATTCTTTCTCAGTGTCAGAAAAAAAACAATAAGAAAGGTCTGAATCCATTTATGAATTGCATACTATGTGTAGCTTACCTTTCAATTTAGTGTGAAGGATGTGAAAATAATTCAGGCCATCTAAGTCCACACTAACGAAGCATGTAAAATTGAGAGCTTTTGGGCACATTGAGAAGAACTTTCACTTTCGGGATGGACAACTAAACTGTCCATTTTGGACCAGCAAGTATCTCAGTTGTCCCCTTCATTGACTGCAAGTTAAACTGGTTGTATAAGGGATGGGTCAATCATCAACAGAAAAGAGAAGGTTCGCCGAGTGTAGAGGAATAAATCACAATGATATCAAGCCTAATCACAGCACATTGGTTCCAGTGAGGACCAAGGAAGATAATGAGATGCCTATGCTCTCAGGCTCCACAGGACTCCTGTTGGCAGCATTGATTCATGCAGAAAAAAAAAATCAATCCTGCCATCTGCAATCTTCCAATCAGACAATCAGATTACCAGAAGAAAATGCTTTTTTCTTAAGAAAAAGGAAAAGGGGTTTGATTTCCTACCTGCTGAGCTGTTGAACATTGATTTCTGTGGCTTAAACTCCTGTATCACAACTCCATTGAACTGACAATGTTGTAATCATAGACATAGAGAAGCAGCATGGCTCACTTGAATGCTTCTTCCATGAATTAAAGACTCACTCTCAAAGTATGGCAACTTCTGTCTTTGTGGTCCTTTTCATGTGACTTCAACTGTTTTTATTTAATCTTCTTTTAAATCTTTTTCTCTCAGGATATGGGTATGACTGGCAAGGCTGATGTTTACACCCTGTGCTGTCTTACCCCAACAAAGTGGGAATGGAGCTTGTTCTTGAACTGTTGCATGAAGTGTGGATTGCAGCCATTACTAGCAGGAATCCAGAGGCTACCTCAGGAAGAAAAGGATAGAAGGAGAGGAGACATGGATAGCCCTAATGCATCGAAGAACATTAGAAACAGACTTTATGGCTGCCTGAGCCTGCTTCCCCATTTGTTATGATCAGGCCTGATCCTTCCCCTCAACAGCTTTCCTGCATGCTCCAATGCTCTTTGATTTTGAAGAGATCAGAAATCCATCATTCTCAACCTTCAATAACTCCTTGATACAGAATCAAAACTCACTGGATATTCACAGCCATCCCAGTGAAGGAATTTATCCTAATTTGGGATGGCACGGTGACTGTGCTGCCTCGCTGTACCAGGGACCCGGGTTCGATCCCACCCTCAGATGACTGTCTGTGTGGGGATTGCACATTCTCCCCATGTCTGCATAGGTTTTCCCCAGTGCTATGGTTATCCACTCCCAGTCCAAAGATGTACAGGCTAGGTAGATTGGCTATGCAAAATTGTGCCATAGTGTCCAGAGATGTACAGAGTAGGTGGGTTAACTCTGGTAACTATGGCATTAGTGGGATAGGGTGGAATGCTCTGTGACCTGTTCAGAGGGTTGGTATAGACTCAATGGGCTGAATGGCCTCTATCTGCACAGGAGATCTTTGATCTCAGCCTTAATGATTAGTTAATAATGGAGAAGAACATCTCAGTGTTTACACTATCGAGTCCCTTCAGGACATTTTACATTTCAATCAGTTTTCCTCTGATTCTTCTAACCTTGGAAAGTATTGACACACTTTATTCAACTTTCCATCATAACAAAACCCTTCAATCCTGATGACCAATTCAGTTAATCCTTACTTTATCAACTCCAAGTCTTAAATATGGAGACCACATTTGCACATAATTTCAGGTGTGATCTCATCAAAGCCTTATATATTTGCACCAAGAATTCCCTATCCTGTACTCCAATCACTTTGCAATAAAGACTTAAATTCCATTTGTTTTCACAGTTGCTTGCTGGACTTGCATGCCAACCATTTGCATTTCTTGTACAAGCACATCCAAGTCTCCAAACACCAACAATTAAACATTTCATGCCTTTTAAAAATATTCTGCTCTTTTTACTGTCCAAGTGAGTAACTTTGCTCTCCTCAACATTATACTCCTTCAGCCACTTTTTGCCCACGCTTTTAACCTAACCATATCTCTTTGAAGTCTGTTTGTGTTCTCATAGCTGACATACCCATGTAGTCTTGTATCATCAGCAAACTTGGATTTATTATTCTAGGTATCTGAGTAATTGATGACGACCGACTTGCCTCTCCATCTCCATTAATTACGACCAACTTGACACTGACATTTTTTACAAACCCACCGACTCCCACAGCTACCTGGATTACACCTCTTCCCACCCTACCTCCTGCAAAAATGCCATCCCGTATTCCCAATTCCTCCGCCTCCACCGTATCTGCTCCCAGGAGGACCAGTTCCACCACAGAACACATCAGATGGCCTCCTTCTTTAGAGACCGCAATTTCCCTTCCCACGTGGTTAAAGATGCCCTCCAACGCATCTTGTCCACATCCCGCATCTCCGCCCTCAAACCCCACCCCTGCAACCGTAACAAGGACAGAACTCCCCTGGTGCTCACCATCCACCCTACCAACTTTCGCATAAACCACATCATCTGATGACATTTCCGCCACCGCCAAACGGACCCCACCACCAGGGATATATTTCCCTCCCACCCCTTTCCACTTTCCGCAAAGACCATTCCGTCTGTGACTACCTGGTCAGGTCCACGCCCCCCCAACATATGTTAAGGACAAGACACAGAAAAAAGGAATGAACATTTTCAGATTGACAGGCCATAAGTAGTGAAGTGCCTTAAGAATCAGTGTTGAGCCTTGGCTATTGACAATCTACAGGTAAAAACAAGGACTGCAGATGCTGGAAACCAGAGACTAGATTAGAGTGGTGCTGAAAAAACACAGCAGGTCAGGCAGTGTCTGAGGAGCAGGAAAATCAATGTTTTGGGCAAAAGCTCTTCATCAGGAATAGAGGCAGAGTGCCTGCAGACCCCACCCTCCCTTCCTGGCACCCTTTCCTGCCACCGCAGGAATTGCAAAACCTGTGCCCACACCTCCTCCCTCACCTCCATCCAAGGCCCCAAAGGAACCTTCCATATCCATCAAAGTTTTACCTGCACATCCACCAATATCATTTATTCGTTGCTCCCGATGCGGTCTCTTCTACATTGGGGAGACTGGACACCTCCTAGCAGAGTGCTTTAGGGAACTTCTCCGGGACACCCATACCAATCAACCCACTGCCCTGTGGACCAACATTTCAACTCCCCCTCCCACTCTGCCGAGGACATGCAGGTCCTGAGCCTCCTCCACTGCTGCTCCCTCACCACCTAACGTCTGGAGGAAGAACACCTCATCTTCTGCCTCGGAACACTTCAACCCCAGGGCATCAATGTGGACTTCACCAGTTTCCTCATTTCCCATTCTCCCACCTCACCCCAGTTCCAACCTTCCAGTTCAGCACCATCCCCATGACCTGTCCTATCTGTTCCACTCTGCAGACACTCTGCCTCTATTCCTGATGAAGAGCTTTTGCCCAAAACGTCGATTTTCCTGCTCCTCAGATGCTGCCTGACCTGCTGTGTTTTTCCAGCACCATTCTAATCTAATCTCTGGTTTCCAGCATCTGCAGTCCTTGTTTTTACCTATAGATTGTCAATAGACAAGACTCAACACTGATTCTTCAGGCACTTCACTACTTATGGCCTGTCAATCTGAAAATGTTCATTCCTTTTCTCTGTATCTTGACTCTTAGCATATCCTCCATTGTTCTAATATATTACCCTCAGCCATAGCACCTTGACAGTTTTGGTGTTGCACATTATCAAATGCCTTTAGAAAATTCAAGTGAAGTTCTAGCTTTCTTATTTCTGGTGTATAATTTCTATTTCTTACTGTGAAGACAGCCACAATGTTGTTCAGTCTCTTGATCATCCTCATCCTCCATGATCATTTCTGCCAATTCTGTCTCTAAGGCACCAATACTTTCATTAGTTACTTGATTCACTGTGCATGGGCAGGATTTATCAGATGGAGATGGAAGTGACGGCAGAGGTAGGTGGGCACAAAGATTCACACAGGATGCCATTAGCACACCCCATCCCATCCCAGGGCCATTTTCCAAACAGCATCTAGGCCCTGAGATAGCAGAGATCCAGGCCTGTTGCCCAGCACTGGGCTCCCAAAGACAAAGAGAGAGCTTAGCATACTGTGTAGGCTTTGAGGCCCTTCACCACCTGCCTGGATCACAGCTAATTGGTTGATTAATTGATGGATTGACTTATTGTTGTCACATGTACTGAGATACAGTGAAAAGTGTTGCTTTACATGCTTTACAGGCAGATTGTACCACGAAGTGCATCAGGTTAGCAGAACAAAATACAGAATACTGCATTACAGCCACAAAGAAGGTGCAGAGAGAGAGAGAGAGAAAGAGATCAGAATTAACATTTGAGCGGTCTGTTCAAAAGTCTGATAATAGCAGAGAAGAAGCTGTTCTTGAATCTGTTTGTACACTTTCAATCTTTTATATATTCTGCTCACCAGAAGAGGGTCGAAGAGAGTATAAACAGGGTGGAGGGGTCTTTCCCGAGGCAGTGGGAAGTGTAGATGGAGATAGTGGATGGAAAGCATGATGGACTGGGCTGTGTTTCCCCTCTGTTTTATCTGCTGTCCAAGAGCAACTACAAAACAGTTTCATTGAAGATGACACTGCTCACAGAGTTAAAGACCACTAGAACATCAACCGTCCACGCCATCCTTTAAACCACATCAGAATGAGTACAGTACACATAGATCTGAGGTTTGACAACTTCTATTTTGAATTGCAACGTCCCCATCAGTTTTCCTGAGGAAAGAAGGTAGCGGCTAGGCAGAGCTGAAGCCATTCACTAGATAACTGGATACCTCAATCCAAAATCGACGGATTGAACCCCTGTAATCTGGTTTGCTTTGGATCATTCCAATCCAATTTGGCACCTGCTGTATGGCCATTCAGGTTGTCATAAGTAAAGCACAGCACAAGCTACAATTATGGACATTTTTTCATGATTATACAATTGAGGACCTATCCAGGCAATGAAATTTTTCTTTCCACCAGCCTGGTCTATGCGACATTATTTGTTTGCATTGCTGCACTTCCTGAGCACTGCAGTGATACTAGCCCCCAGACCTCAAGCAATTTTCCAGGTCTCCCCAGGATAAAATTCCCCTGCAGATAAGCTATTTTGACAAATCCATAAAAAGCAGCTTGCAAAGAGTCAATTCTGTAGAAATCCAAGCCATTCACCTTCACAAGCAGCTCGATCCTATCCATTGATCAAACCTAAATACTTACCAGCTGGAAATGATGCAAATCCAAGGTGCCTTTCTGGAGAAGTCTGCATAGTGAAGAGATACTGAGGCTTGTGCATGTAATCATAATTGTTTCCACATGGTCTCTTTGGGTAGTCACAGGTCTGCTGAGGTTTTCTCTGATCCAGATGCATTTGCCTCTGTTGATATTGATGGAAGTCATCCTCTAGTTCCTAGAAATATAGAGGAGAGACCAAAATGATCAAATCTTATACAACAGAAAGCCTTTCCTTACGTGCTTGGATTTGAGATTGAGGAAGTCCCTTTGTCCTTTTCATGTTTACATTCTATATCCTGAATTACAGATGCAAAACTGCTGAAGAGAAGTCTGATAAATCTCTCTGTAGCAACCAAATTCCATGCCCTATATTGAATAAATCCAAAAAGATGCCAATATGACATTCTGCCCAGGGAGGATAAGATTTCATTCTATGCCATTATTGCTTCCATGTCGAAAATGCACAAACATCAGAATTCTTGTGGGTGGTTGAACTGATAAATAAACAGCCATTCTTTTAACAATCTAATACACTGTCTTCATATTAGAAACAAAATATTACTGGTAATAGTACATATTTGTAATACATTTCATTGGGGCTTCATATTAGAAAAGTTTCATTTTCTACCTCAGTACCAAGCATGATGCCAATGAAACATTATTATGTCTGATATTGTTTGCGAGCATTACTATACTCAGATACAAGTCTACAATGGGTTCTCAATCCTCGGAAGTTTATGGAATGTATTACAACAACACAGCAGAGATAATTATCTAGTTTTTATCTTGTCCAATAAAGAGATTTTATTACAGCAGCTGGCTTTGAAATATTCTCTGAGAATCATATGTCATACACTCTCGGTGTTACCCAGCTAGAATATTGAAATTCAGAGACGTGATGTAGTCTGTTTATTCTAGTTTCTGAAGCACTGAATGTGCTCATGAGATGAACTTAATATCTATTCATAGTTACATGAATTTCTGTTGTCACTCATTACCTTTACATAGACTTAGGTTGCCTATGCAACTAGTTCTTGTTCTGGTTCTCTCTTTGTGAGTCCAATGAATGTCAATTCTGAAGAATAGTCTTTTCTAATAGGCTGACATACTTTTTCTTTTTCAGATATTTACTTGCATATTTGTAAGAGTACCTTCTGTTCTTTTGTTACATTCTGACCACCATCCAGAATGAGGTTAAGACATAACCATGTTACAGGCAGTTTGTGGTTGAGTAGTGAAAGGCTATATGTCATCTTTGTACTGGCCTTTAGTTTGTACTTTACTCGCAGTCAATTTACTTTTATTGTGCTATAGATTGTTCAGTTACCTCACCAATGGGTTATATTTTTTCACATTGAGGAACAATTCATACGGTACGAGGATTGATTATTCACCTGCAAATCCTTCCAACTGGACGATGGCAGGTAGTAAGAGTGGGACTGGTAAACCCTCAAGCTCTAGCCTCCAATGATAGGCTAGTGACATGTTTCAGGGAAAACCCAGTTATGGAAACAAATGTAAGTGAATGTTTGTCTACCCCTTATGCCACTAAGGCATGGGGTGAGAGCTAAAGAGGAAGATGATTATTTCATTTGCTTACACAGTATCTGATTATTTTTATACAAGAAATTCTAAGTTCTGGTCTAGCTTTTTTCTGCTGTTGAACATTGTGAACTACTACAGAGTTTGCTCTTTAAAAAAGAATGAAGGTAGAAAGGTGCCCTTTTAAGCTGCTCCAGGTTTATAATTTGTGCAATGGGTGAGCTGTCAAATATGGAGAACTCGTCCTGGTTATTAATGCTGATGAATCTGAAATTACTAAGTGAGAAGGTATCAAAGTACGAATAGCTTAAAGCATGCTCTTTCTTAGACTTTGGCAAATCTAATTAATTCAAAAGTAGATGAAAGCTCCATATTTAAAGGACTGCCATTTAAGGGCTGCACTGCTGCCTTCTTTAAATTGTTTACATGACCAATATTGCAGACAATCCCTCCAGCAGGAGAGAAGACCTAAGATATTGATCCAGAACTTGTTGCAACCATGGCAGAGGGCAGATGACCAAGTGAGCAGTGTCTCCCTGCAGACTCTCCTACAAGCTGATGTTGCTCAAACAGTAACAAGAAGAGGCCAATGCAACTGACCATATAGAGAATAATAAAACCTTCAGAACAATTACATTTGGGAAGTTAAACAGCTGGGGGAGATGAAATGGTAATAAGTGAAAGTTGATAGGCAGAGTTTACAGAAGCCATCAGCATCCATGGATCCAGCCACACAGTCCTTGGTGTATTGTCACAAATGTCTCCTCAGTGGCTCTGCTAGTGACCTCACTTCCAGATATCACAATGTCTGAGGAGGGTCTTTCTCAGAGAGACAAGGGACAGCTGCTAAAGTCACCTCAGGACATGGGGCTGCAATGTCCACAGCCTGACAAAAATGTTATTAACGCTAAGGAGAATTCAGATTGCAGCAGTCAGCAGTTTAAAGGGGAAAAATAAGCCAAAAGTTAGTTTGCTCTCTCTCCATGGATGCTGCCCGACCTGCTGTGATTTTCAGCATTTGTTGTTTTCAGTACAGATTCCAGGATCTGCAGTAATTTGTTCCAAAAAACACAGTACTCCACTTGAACCAATCACTGAATCTGAAAATGATGCATCTTGAAGTGCAATACAGCTTGTTGAACACATAGCTACAACAGATTCAAGTCTGATGTTAGATGCTGAGATGACTTGAAAGAGGCAGGTTCAAGCAGAATATATGACTTCCTTATTTTCCTTGAATGCCTTGGAAACTGACAGAGAATACGGCAAACAAAAGAAAAAATCAAATAGCAAAACTGAGGAAGAGAACATATTGGTTTCATCAATAATTCAATCGTTGAAGGTGAATGAGAGTCCAAATCAACAGATAGATTGAGAATAAAAATCTGAGGATGCATGCTGAAGATATGGTTTATAAAATCCCATGGAAGCCACCGCTGAGGAGAAATGATCAATGTCCAATGATTCAAGGGACTGCAAAGATATAATTGGCTGTTACAGTAGGGAAGACATTGAAAAGATGAAAGATCCTGCAGTTGAAAGGCACCTACAGAGCTCAGTCTGTCAGAAAAAAAATCAAAAACAATGGTCATCCAGCAAACTGCCAGCCTCCCAAGTGTAAAGACAATGTGTTTTGGGAAAACAGTGAATTCAGAACCACATGAATTTGTGAAGTCAGAGTTTGGGGGAGATGGAGCAGTGATAAATGTAAGCATATATACAAATGTATAATATTAATAATAGGGGAAAAATCTTGAGGAGATGTTGTGCATGGATCTAACAAAGTTACTACTGAGGAGTACCATCGTTACCACCCACAATTTGGTGTAATCTGGACTTGTGGACAGAACAGCCTGTGATTTGGAAAGACTAAGATATTTGTAACAACGTCTATCATTTCAATGTAACCTGTAATCAATTACTAACATTGAATAAACTATATCTTGGCAACTGCAAGAGACTCTTCTAGCTAGATCAGGAATTAGTTTCCTCTACCATACTAGAGCTTGCAGGCCCAATTGTTTTCCAATATTTAAATGGAGTGGTAGCAGCAATCTTCATTATGAGCAGTACCTCATATCGCACAATGACTTGCTCTTCCCATACAACAGACAGTCGTTTGAATGCCCTGTCCTCCACTGCTGGTAGGTACATCTGATATTTTATCTTGCCACCGTTGTTTTACTTGTATACTCTGTGAAGTAACCTATCAATCAATGCAGGCAGCTTTAAACTGAATCCTGTATTAGAGGGAATATTTACATGTGGATGGGATGAGATAAGTGACAAATGCATTTAATTAGAGGACATATCTACTAATTGGGCTTGTGTAAGAATTGGGTAGTGTGGCATTGCTGACATTATAACATAAAATTAAACAAAGAACTGCAGAACTGAAACTACAGGTCTAGCGGCATCTGTGGAGAGAGAGCTGAATGAATGCTTTGAGGTGACCCTTCTTCAGAACTTCCACCGACTAAGGGTTACTGGGCTGGACATGTTAACTCTGCTTTTTCTCTATAAATGCCACCAGACCTGTTGAGTTTCTCCAGCAATTTCTGTTTTTGATATTTATGAAAATTGATGTATTGATTCTGAAGAGCTTTGAGATGTTTGAGGCTATGAAAGTATTTTTCAGTTGAACAAAATCTTGGGAGATAATTGGTGCATTCTTGACAGATTACCCATGACAGTGCCTCAGTCAATCAAATTGACTTGCCTATATGGAATTTAAACAAAAGCTCAGGGAATAACTGGTGTCTGGTATATTCACCTCCCTGTACAATGCCTCAACCAGGCAGAGTCAGAATGCCAAACAATCATCAAGCAGTATAAATTAGTGCTTCAGTTGAAATTTGGTATTCTTGCAATTCTGTTCTGGGTAAAAGATAACAAGTTTCAACAGGATGCCTCTCTTTTCAGCAATAGTAAAAATCATATATAAATATGAGGGCCTTCCTACTAGGGGCATTTTTCCAACTGCTCACCCACAAGTTATTAGATTTAGACAAATCATTTGTTCGATGGGTTTTGAACTCTCAATCTCTGGGTTGCTAATTCAGTATCACAACTGTACCAATAATGCTGATGATTTTGCTTTCATCTCTGATGGCAATAGTTAGTGATTTCAGATGCTGCACCTAAGTCAGTTACTTGGTTCAATACATTTTGAATGTTGCTGCCTGATGTATTGATGCAGGCCATGAGAGCTCAAGATGATCAATACAAAGCCTTCTTGGGCATTTTTCAGCCTGTTGAAAGTAAGCTGTGCCTTGATTGAGTATACTACTTGATTGGGCTCCCCCTTCTGGGTTTAATCAGTAACTGGTGCAGTGACACACAATAGCAGTTAGTCAAAGTGACAAATCCCTATGTTTCTTTCTTGATTGTGAGACTAATCCAGTGTGTGATGGTGTTCAACTTTCACCTGGGTTAGCCTTTGTTTATCCTTTTGCTCACTAAAGATGCTGCCTCTTTTATGTTGATATTATACTTCTCATTTTCTTCACTTGATCATTCTGCTCAGTTAGGTTCCTAGTAGTTTCAATGAGTTTAAAAGGGAATTGCAGATTAGATTCAAAAGTTGAGAGACAAAATCATAATTGCACAATGGGAGATCTTCAAAAGAAAATTGGGAACTGAATAAAAGCATTTCCAAAGGAGTGTGGGAAGGGATAGAGCTACCATAAGTAAAGCTTTCCAGATGACTAACCATATAGAAGTCTAATAAGTAGAACAAAGAGGATACAAACCTTTATAAGGTTCATAATATTGTAGGAAACTCAGAAGTTCAGAAACTCATAGACACTTACAGTACAGAATGGGGCCATTTGGCCTGTTATTCTGTGCCAGTCAGGAAAGGACTTCACTAATCCAAATTTCTGTTGCTTGGCCCACATCCCTTAAGGCTTTGGCAAGTGGATATCTAGATATTGCTTAAATGTTACAAGAATTTCTGACTCAAACATCCTTTCAGGCAGTGAGTACAAGACTTCCACCACTTATGGTTAAAAATATCCCTTCTCAACTCTTCACATTTTCTTCTACCACTCATCTTAAATCCATATCCCCTAGTTATTGACCCCACTACTGATGGAAAAAGTGTCTTACTATTCACCATATTCATACCTCTCATAAAAACATATACAATTCCATCAGGTCCTCTCTCAACCTTTGCTGATCTGAAGAAAAAAACCTCAGCCTACCTTGTCTCATCACTCAGACTTCCAGGCAGCTTCCTGATAAATCCCCATTGCTACCAATTTTTGTGACTTCCATGAACTTCTTGATCAAATCCTTACCATTCAGTCAAAAACATTAACATACGCTACAAAAAGCAAGAATCCCAGCACTGAGCCCGGCGAAACCTATGGTAACAAATTTCCTGTTACAGAAAAAACCCTCTCTTAATGGTGATATTGCATAGGATAAAACTTGACAAAGGGACTGTTTAAAAGATTGCCAGTGCTCATGTAAAAAGAACATCTGATGCAAATGAAGTGTATCCGAGGATGTTGCAGTAAAGAAGGATGGAAATGGTCAAAATTCTGGCTACAATCTTTCAACCCTTCTAATATGCCAAAGCCAGAGGATTGCAATTATTACAATCTTGTTTAAAATCAGAAAGGATACAGGTGACAATTACAGACCATTAAGCTTTATGTCAGTGGTTGAAAAACTTTTGTGACAATAATCAATGACAAAATGAATTGGAAAATTGTGGGCTAATTAATGGAAATCAGTATGGCTTTGTTATTCCTATTTGACTAATCTCATTGAGTTTTCTGATGAAGTAATGGAGAGAGTGTTCTTTTGCACATTGTGGTAGATGTTATGCAAGTGGACTTTCAAAAGCCATTGACCGATTACAACTTTAAAATAGATTTGTTAGAAAGATTAAAGGCTTTGGGATTAGAGGAACTGTAGCAGCAATACAAGATTGGCTGTAGGGCATAAAAGTAACATATCATGGTGAAGGATGGTGGGACATATATAGTAATGACTTCCCTGGGGTTGGTATTGGGAGTACTTCTTTTTTGACTTATTATTACCCTGAACTTGAGCTTACATGGCATAATTTCAAAGATCTCAGATGACTCAAAACTTGGAAATATCATATCTAGTGAGGAGGGCAGTAATACATTTCAGGAAGGTCTAGAAAACTGGTGATTTGCACAAAAACATGACAGATGAAATTTAACATGAAGAGTATGAAGTGATACATTTAGGTAGGAATATTAAAGATAGGGAACATAATCTGAATCATACAATTTTAAAGGGGCTGCAGAAACAGAGAGATCTGGGTTCATATGAGCCGAAAATCTTAAAGATGACAGAACAAGTTGAAAAGTATGGTATAGAAACCTATGAGGTTCCCTGCTTTGTTAACATGGGAGCAGACTACAAAAGTAAGAAAGTTATTCCAATCCTTTAATAATCATTGGTTCATCTTTGGCTGGAACATCTTGTCACGTTCTGAGCACCATACTTTCAGACAAATGTGTAGTTTTAGAGAAGAAGCTGAAATGATTGATTCGAATGGTATCAGAGATGAGGAATTTTAACTATGTGAATAGATTGTGAAATATTGGGATTGTTCTATCTAGAGCAGGGAAGGATAGAAAGAAATTTGATATGTGTTCAAAACCTGAAAGGCTATAAAATAAATAAGGAGAAGCTGCATTGAGAGGCAAAAGTGTCAATAACCAGAGGACACATGAAAGTAATTGACAAGTAAACCAGAGATAAAATGAGGCTGTTTCTTTGAACAATAGGGTTTTTGTGATCAGGATGTGCCACTCAGTGGGTGGTGAAAGGCGATTCAATAATACATTTCACAAGGAATTTGAATTTCTTCTCCATCAATTGGAGATAGCTATAACAACTGCTGTAGATCAGTTTCTTGCCAATGCTTGAGATTGATGTGGCCCCTTGGACCCTAATGTTGCACTGCTGCAGGATTGTCCGTGGTCTGTCATTGTTGCTCCAACATTCTACAGCACTACTTCCTCCTCAGATGCAAGGTGACCAGAATGGTTATGGACAAGATGGTCAGGTACCATCACACTGTCAGGAGATCTCTGAAGACAGCTAGTCGATGTATACCATCATCATTCTCTATGAGATTTACCCACCAAAGCTGCTCTGCAATGCCTTTGTTAAGTTGGTTGGTACCTGGGACTTCGATGTTGTGGCTATTACGGAGACATGGCTAGAACAGGGACAGGATTTACCTTGTAATGTTCCACCACTGTCCTCCTCTTCACCCAGTGTATGCACCATGGAAAACTCCATGTTGTGGCATCAGAGCTGCATATATCTCCAACTAATAGACAGGAGATGCACTAGATACCTCAGGTTGTCTTCTCCTATATATGCGAACTATTGGAAGAGTACCCATGACTGCAGGGATTGGATAGCAATCCCCTGCCAGTTATCTTAACGGTAACAGCAGCCCTCAAATTTTACACAAGTGGATGGAGGGAGCAACCAAGGACCTCTGCAGAAATTCCCAGTCAGCCATGTGTAAACATATATGGGAGGTGATGGATATTCCATTCTCTAAAGCACAAGAGTGTGTGAGGTTAAAAGTGGCCATAACTGCATCATGATGATCCCAGATGCTGTATCCTCACTCTGATTTCATCGGACAAGACCATTGTCCCTGGAAATAACTTCAGGAGCTTTGACTGTGATCCCCAAATGTTAGATCCATGCTTTGCTGGGTCATGAGAAGATCATTATGCAGACAACTGCTGATAGAACATAGAACATTACAGTGCAGTACAGGCTCTTTGGCCCTCGAT
>NC_057714.1:45759277-45800572 GCF_004010195.1 Chiloscyllium plagiosum | reverse complement strand
TCTCTCTTTAAGTCTTTCCAAGCTAACTTGTAATTCTCAAGCACCCTAACTGAGTTTTCACATCTCATCTTTACATAATCCTCCTTCTTCCTCTTGACAAGAAATTCAACTTCTTTGGTAAATCACGGTTCCCTCACTCGACCACTTCCTCCCTGCCTGACAAGTACATACTTATCAAAGGCATGCTGTAGCTGTTCCTTGAACAAGTTCCACATTTCAAATGTGCCGATCCCCTGCAGTTTCGTCTACCATCCTATGCATCCTAAATCTTGCCTAATTGCATCATAATTGCCTTTCCCCCAGCTATAACGCTTGCCCTGTGGTATATACCTATTCCTTTTCATTGCTAAAGTAAATGTAAATGAATTGTTGTCATTATCACCAAAGTGCTCACCTACCTCCAAATCTAACACCTGGCCGTGTTCATTACCCAGTACAAATCAATGTGACCTTACCTCTTGTTGGCCTATCCATATACTGTGTCAGGAAACCCTCCTGCACACATTGAACAAAAACTGACCATCTAAAGTATTTGAACTATAGCATTTCCAGTCAATATTTGGTAAGTTAAAATCCCCCAAAACAACTACCCTGTTACTTCCAGTCCTATCCAGAATCATCTTTGTAATCCTTTCCTCAACATCTCTGGAACTTTTTGGAGGAGAAAACTCCCAACAGGGTGACCTTTCCTTTTCTGCTTCTAACCTCTGCCCATACCACCTCAGTAGACAAGTCCTCATCAAATGTCCTTTCTGCCACCGTAATACTGTCCTTGACTAAAAATGCCACACCTCCCCCTCTTTTACCACCTTCCCTGTTCTTACTGAAACATCTAAACCCCAGAATTTGCAACAACCATTCCTGTCCCTGCTCTATCCATGTTTCTGAAATGGCCACAACATCGAAATCCCAGGTACCAACCCATGCTTTAAGCTACCTTATTCCGGATGCTCCTGACGTTGAAGTAGACATACTTCAAACCACCTTCCTGCCTGCCGGTACACTCTTGCTGACCTCACTACTCTCAACCTCCTGTATACTGGAGCTACAATTCAGGTTTCCATACCCCTGCTGAATTAATGTAAACACTCCCAAAGAGCATTAGCAAAATTCCACCCCAGGTGTAAACCATCCCATTTGCAGAGGTCCTACCTACCCCAGAATAAGCCCCATTTATCCAGGTATCTGAATTGCTCCCTTCGGCACCATTCCTGTAGCCACGTGTTCAACTGCTCTCTCTCCCTATTCCTTGCCTCATTAGCATGTGGCACAGACAACAAACCAGAGATAACAACCCTGTTTGTTCTAGCTCTAAGCTTCCACTCTAGCTCCTTGAATTTCTGCTTTACATCCCCATCTCCTTTCCTATCTACGTCGTTGGTACCTATGTGGGCCAAGACTTGGAGCTGCTCCCCCTCAAGGATCCCGAAAACATGATCCGAGACAACACAGACCCTGGCACCTGAGAAGCAACACACCAAACGAGAGTCTCTCTCATTTCCACAGAATCTCCTATCTGTTCCCCTAACTATGGAGTCCCCAATGATTAATGCTCTACTTCTCTCCCCCCTTCACTTCTGAGCAACAGGGACAGACTCTGTACCTGAGACCTGTATCCCATGGCTTACCCCTGGTAAGTCGTCCCCTCAACAGTATCCAAAATGGTATACTTGATATTGAGGGGAACGGTCACGGGGGAGTCCCTGCACTGTCTGCCTGTTCTCTTTCGGTCCCCCGACTGTAACCCATCTACCTTTTTCCTGTACCTGAGGTGTGACTACCTCCCTGCAACACCTCTCAGTTACCCCCCCCCCCCAGCTTCCCAAATGATCCAAAGTTCATCCAGCTCCAGCTTCAGCTCCCTTAACTGATGATATGAGGCAGTTAAAGATGTATCGCTAGATGAGTATCTGAATATGAAGGGTTGACATGGATATGGGCCAAATGCTAGTAAATGGGACTAGATTTATTCAGGATATCTGGTTGGCATGGATGAGATGAACTGAAGGGTCTGTTTCAGTGCTGTATCTCTCCATGACTCTATGAGATTCTGATGGGGATCACCTTTCACAATGGTCATGTCAGCACCTATTGGCATAATGAGGCTCCAATAAATATTATAACACTATGCATTAATATATATTCACAGCAGATACGATGAATGAAAACCAATGCCATTCCATATGTCTCAAAGTTCCTTGTCTTTCTTTGCTTACTACATCTGTTTGCAGACCCGACATCTGCAGCTGGGATGGAAAGAGCCCACAGTGTTAGGACTTTGGAAGCTGTCCTTTAGAGACTTGGGGCTCAGAGGAGCCTGAGTTGCTTAGAGTCACCTACACAGTTGCTGGTGGAGCCTCCTCAGTCTAACCTTTGGAAGTAATGGCATCACTGGCAGAGGGGAAGTGGAAAAGCAGGCTGCCTGAAGCATGTCCTGAGATGAAGCTCCCAGAATCCTGGCACATGCCTCTCCTTTATACAGCTGCCTTCTGATGAGGCTGAGATTTCTTATCCTCCTGTCACCTTGCCATTAATGCTGGGAAGTCACATTCAGGGAGAGGGATTACAAATTCAAGCCCATATCTGCAACCACTGAATCCAGTTTCCATTGTGCAAGCCACAGGCATTGTCCTGCACTGGGATCTGTCCAAACCATTGGAGAGGTCCTAGTTCATTGGATAAACATATGGATGAAAATGGAATAGTGTAGGATAGATGGGCTTCAGATTGGTTTCACAGGTCAGCGCAACATCGAGGGCCAAAGGGCCCGTACTGCACTGTAATGTTCTATGTTCTATAAGCCTCTAAAGGCTGGTGGGAGGACTTCCTGCTGCTCTCACAGGGCAAAAGGACAGAGGTATCACTGAAAAGAGAGGGGATCAGTTTCTGTTTGCTGTAAGATATCTTACACAGGAAGGGCACCAACACAGACTCAACAATGATGATTAAAACCTGTGTAAGGTTGGGAACATGTTGTGAACATTATGGCATATTTCAATCAAGCATTAATTGCAACATATAAAGTGACACATTTGCATAAAAAATAAAATTATACCACCAACTGATGGCATTCAATCCTCAATGTTTAGAATAGGTTATTGTAAATATTATTTGAGAGCATTCAATTCTAGATGTACTTTATCTGTTCATTTTCAGTGCTATGAAGTTTAAGCTTTTCTTTAAAGAAAGGATATAATAAGAAGCCATAATTTGTGAGGCATGTGAAGTGTACTGCAATTTCTCTGTCGATCAATGAACAGATTCATTGATCTGTTTCAGATTCATTGTAGCTCTTTTAACAATCTTTTACATGCTGAATAGACCTTGTTGTTGAACTTGACAGTCAAGTTTGGTTCAAAGGCCACGAAAGCAAGGAGTATTCGTTCTTTCCCTCAAGCCGCATGAACCCTTCGCTACCTTCCCTGACAGAAACTGCAAAACTGGCATTTCATATGATGAAAACCTTGTGACAAATCCTGAAACGTTGTTACTGAAATGCCAGACTAATTATATTCACCCATCCTGAATATTTTCCAAACAAAGATGTTGAACTCTCAGCCCTGTTCTAACCTAAGTCTGTGAGTGCTCTTGGAACAAGGCCTCCCATAACAACTTGTATCTTTCACTTACCAAACGGATATACAATACTATGGATAAATCTGCATAAGCATGTTTGGCAGCGTAACTCAATTGAGTTTTGTTATTTAGAACCTTTCAGTCATAGTGTCATATGGCATGGAAGAGGTCTTTTGGCACATCACGTCTACACCAACCTATCTACATTAGTCTTACTTTCCAGTATGTGGCCTAAAGCCTTGAATTTTATGACCCTTCAAGTGCTCATCTGTGCTTTTTAGAAGTTGTGCGACTTCCCCCTCAACTAGTCTCCCAGATATTCCAGATTCCCACCTCCGCCTGGGTGAAAAATATTTTCCTCCAATCCCTTCTAAACCTCCTGCCCTTCACCTTAAAATTATTCCCTTCATTATTGACCCCTCAACAAAGGGGAACAACTTCTAACTAACCACCCCTGTCCATGCCCCTTATAATTGTATATACCTCAAAAATGTTCCTCCTCAGCCTTTTCTGCCCTAAACAAAAGAATTTGAACTTATCCAGCCTCTCTTCATAGCTAAAATATCTCATCCTGGGCAACATCCTGCTGAAACTCCTCTGCATCCCTTCTCATGCAATCACATCTTTTCTGTAACAAAATAAAACAAAGAATTGCAGATGCTGGAAATCTGAAACAAAAACTGGGATTTTTGGAGAAACACAGCAGGTCTGGCAGCATCAGTGGAGAGAAAGCAGAGCTAACGTTTCGAGCCCAGTGACCCTTCTTCAGAACCGATAGTAGCAGGGAAAAGGTGGCATTTATGCTGAAGACAGATGGTAGGGGAGGAAAGAAGTGAGTGGATAGGTGGAGATGGAAGTAGGGAGATAAAGGTATTGATGATAGCAAGCTCGGAAGAAGAAAAGCTGAAAATAGTGATCATGCATAGATGAAAATGGGTTGACTTCCTTCCGATAGTGTGGTGACCCGGACTGCACATAGTACTGAGGCCTAACTAAATTTTATACAGCTGCAACATGACCTCCCTTCTCTTACAATCCATGCCCTGGCTGTTAAAGGTAAATGTTCCATGTCCCTTGTTAGCCACCCTATTACCCTGTCCTGTTGTCTTCAGGGATTTTTGGACAAGTACACCAAGGTCCCTCTGTCCTCTGAGCTTCCTAGTTCCTTATTTACCATTAAGAACTCCCTTGTCTTGTTACTTCTTCCAAAGTGCATCACCTCACACTTTTCAGGGTTAAATTCCACCTTCCACTCACCTGCCCAACTGACCAATGTGTCTATATCTAACCTAAGACTTTCTTTCTCCTTACTAACTACTCAGAAAATTTTCATATCATTGCCAACTTTCTTATCATCCCTCTATATTCTTGTCTTTATCATTTAATATATATATATCATAAACAATAAGGGACCCCACCCTGACATCTGGGTATGCTCCTCCATAAACAGCCTTCTACCTCCATCCTCTGTTTCCTACCAATAAGCCAGTTTTAGATTCAACATACCAAGTTACCCAGGACTTCAAGTGCCTATACCTTCCTTTTCTGTCTCCAATGTAGGACCTTGCTGAAATACTTCAACTGCACTATTCTTATCTACACATCTAATCATATACTTAAATATTTCTATCAAATCCATTAGGCATGACCTCCCTCTGCCAAAACCATGCTGTCTATTCCTGATCAAATCTTGCCTCTCCAAATGGAGGTTAATTCTCTTCTTCAGAATTTTCTCAATAGTTTCCTTATTACTGATGTAAGACTCATTTGTCTCTAATCCCCTGGTTTATCCCTATCACCCTTCTCAAACAGTGGGACGACATTAGCTGTCTTCCAGCTCTCTGGCATCTCCCCTGTGGCCAGTGTGGAATTGACAATTTGGGTGTGGACCCCTGCAATTTCCTCCCACGCTTCCTACAGCAAACTGGGATACCACTCATCCAGACCTAGGGATCTGTCCACTTAAAAACCTGCCGAAATTTCCATTCCTCCTCACTCCTGATGTCAATCTGCTTGAGAACCTCACAGTCCCTCTTTCTGAACTCTGTACCTACATTCTCCAGATCCCAAGGTGAAGACAAAATGTGAAGTGTTTATTTAATACCCTTCCAATGTCCTCCAGTTTTACACACAAATGGGCACACCCCTTCCATGGTTATCCTCATCCTGTTAATATACTTATTGAATATCTTGGGATTCTTCTTAATTTTATTCACTAGTGCTTTCTCATGCCACCTCTCTTTTCTCTTATTCCTTTCTAAAGACTCGCCCCTGCACTTTGCATATTCCAAG
The DNA here is from genome assembly GCF_004010195.1 of Chiloscyllium plagiosum. Taxonomy (NCBI): domain Eukaryota; kingdom Metazoa; phylum Chordata; class Chondrichthyes; order Orectolobiformes; family Hemiscylliidae; genus Chiloscyllium; species Chiloscyllium plagiosum. The sequence goes on along the minus strand of NC_057714.1, from coordinate 45,794,704 downwards.
AAAGCCTCCATTTTTGCTTTAGTTTTTGCTAAAAGCTTAACTTTTTCATCTGATCTGGTCCCATCTGATCCGGTCCTGAATGTTGCCAGACTTCAGAGTACTCCAGGCCTGATGTTCCTACATCTCACACTAAAGGTAACAGTGGGCCTGCACCCACCCCATTCCCCAAATCCCCCCACTCCCACCCCCCATACTTACATCCTCAATGCTCTGCTATAGGTATTCTCACAAGTAGTTGTTCCTTGTCTACGTTAGCCAGATCCTGTCTATTTAAATAAAGTCTGTTTTCCCCCCACCTAGACAAAATCATTTTTGCTGATCATCCTTTTCCTTTCCCATAAGTGATTGCTCTTGTCTCTCTTGATTTTTTTGTTCATGCTCCTCCTACTATATTTATTTAAACTCTCTCACAACACTCACCATTTCTCACCCAGAGTGCCTTGTTCAGATGTAGCTCATATGTCTAGTCCAGAATCCTGCACTACAGCTATACACAGTAGCCCAGGAAACTCAAATCTTCAAAGAAAAGCGAAATCCTGAGGAAGCTGAAGATCTGAAATATACACAGAAAGTACTGGATTGGCATTGAAACAATAACTCTGTTTCTCTCTCCAAGGTGCTGTTTGATCTGCTGAGTTGCTCCAGCACTTTCTCTTTTCATTTGATATCTGAACTCTTCTATTCCGAACCCTCTGCAGTTAGATATTTAACTTCCTGCTCATGCTACATTTTTTTGCTGACTACAGTCTCACACCGGAGGTCATTCTGCGTTAATGTACCTAAATATCTGGCTTTTTAATCTGTGTCTTAACTGTTGAGGCTCCTTTTGCAGGAACCCAATTCTACTTCTTCCTATTGACCAAGTTCAGCAAAAGAAAAATCAGTAAATTGAAATCTACATTTCCCAGAATGTGCCAATACCTACAATTCATAGAAATGTTTCCTTCCCAGTGTTTTTACAGTAACATTGTGTTTTCCTCTCCCATCTCCAAACATTGCCTGCCCAAACTGCTTGTTCCAGCATTAGAAAAATAGTGACAAAGATATTGACAAATGAAGACACAGGAGAAAAGAAAAACTGCAGGTCAAAAAATAATCAATGCAGCCTGGTAATCCCTAAACAACTGAAGAACAACAGCTGATCCCAGACAATGTCAGGAACTGTGGCATCTTCTGACACATAACGTATTATTCACAGTTGTGTCAGCAGATTGTGTATAAATTATTCTCCAATTCTGTATTCTGAAGTGCTCCTACTGGCACTGTTACAAATATTGATAATGCAAAGCTCCTCACAGAAACCTATCAGCACCTTTTAGCTCAGAGAATAAAATGACCATTAATATGGGCAGTTATTCCAAAGTCTTGCAAATATCAAAATGTTGCCACATCCTCTTGGGTTTATGTTCTTTAATCATCATCACCTATCAATAATGAATATGCTGCAGATCAAAATAATATAATCAAGATGAAAGAAAGAGGCATGTTAATGCATTTTGGTATATATCTTTGTAGCATTCACATGAGTGTGATAATATGGTACATAAATAGATGGCGACATTACAAACCAAATTTCAACAAATTGCACTTATAGACCTTTTGCAATGTTGTTTTGTTTTGGCATGTGAGGCATATATAATGCACATAATTAGATAATCCTGCCAGCCAAGTGAAGTAAAATGTTAAGAGCAAGTAGTTATTTTTGCATTTACTAACAGCTTTTCCCAGATTTGTGCAGAACACAAGATAGACAGAAGCATTGAGATTATTAATAATAGCAAACGGTAGACTTGTAGGTAATTTTCATTTAATATGATGCTCTTTATAACAAGATGTGTCTGTAGAATCAAATGTATATTTCTGGTGCCTACAGTTCTTTTTTGTATACATCCTTTTTGCTTTATTTGTAACATCCTATCAAGTTGATTCTGTAGGACAGGACTTAATATACCAATTCTCTTTGAGGTTATGGAGAATAGCAGTAAAAACACTGCAAAGACACTTCTGTTCAACAACCAGACAGATCCTTCAAAGAATAAGTTGAATAAAAGTATGACTGAAAATTGAATTCACCTTAAATAAATTCACATCTGTACAAAAGAATACTCTAGAAAAATTGAAGCATGAATCAAATTAGTTTAGGTGTATTATACTAAAGCATCAGGAATGAAGAAAGTCAAAATATAAATTTTCTCCAGATATAATCATCACCTGAGAAGAATCTTAAAGAAATGAATGGAGAATGAGATGCGGTTATGGTCAATATGTGATCGCATTTTGTGGAGGAGGTTTTACAGACAACAGATCACATACATTCCCGACCAAAAGGTCAGCTCCTTGTCGATATCACAGTGACATCACACTGAGAATAGTGTCAATTAGTTGAGTGCGAATGTTCCACCCCCATTAATGAGGAAATCCCATCCTAGACAACCAACAGCCTATCTGACTGGCTGACAGCTCTTTAGTCTGAGCAACACCAGTCCCCATAAAGATATGAAGATCAATACTGGACTGAAGATAACTTTGGGGATTTTGAAGCTGACACAATTGTAAGACTCAGTGAGTGGGATGGGTGAAGGGAGTGGGATCATATTAGAGAGCCAAGCTGGTGGAGGTATAATGCCAGGGCAATCTTGAGCAGTGATGATTATAGTCAAGAAGATTAATGAAAGAAAAGATGCTGATTGTGATGGATGAGTGTGTACAAAATTCAGCTCACAATGTTACTAAACTCCTGGAGTCAAGAGTCAAAGATCAAATGTTGATATGCATGACCAGAAGCATTACTTGGGCAGTTAATGTTGCTACATTAGAAGATTGAGACAGGAATTCTGGAGTATTAGACCAGTTACTCTAAATTTAATAGTAGAAAAAATCTTGAAAGCTTTTGTAGGGTGATCTTAAAGTTCATCAACAGAATAACAGTCAATATGGTTTTGGGGGTGATAGGGTAAATATTCCTTTACAGATGCTTACTGACTAAATAGCGCCTGCAAAGCAAGTGCTCCACTAAGGAAATGTTGGCAGTAACATCTTCCCCTGATGAAGTGACTACAACACACTGCACAGGAATATCTTATAGTTTTACTGGTAGCTGCATCTGACTGAACTTGAAAAAGGCAAAGCAGTGTTAATAAATGTCACTTGGTTCTGCATACAGATTTCCTGTAATAGTATCAAATGCAGATCAGGGCAAGTTACCTCCATTAAAACCTGGTGTTCTACTCCCTGAGCTGCTGTTGAGTTGATGAGTGTATTAAGGGATAGATTGATATTCATGGAAAGTTTTTTTTAAATTTTTGATTGTTTGCCTTAAGGATTGATTCTTGTTTCAGTTCTTATCACAGATGCCATTCGTTTTGGTGATGGAGGCAATGTTTAATAATGTGTCATCCCTTCTCTCTTTCGTGCTTGTAATTTATTCGAATACAAATGATCTGAAAGAACCATAAGCTTCCTTTGTAGCTGATGAAGATATTCATCTGGTCATCTCATGATCTGGTAGGAATTAGTGAACAAGAACCACCCTATTTTATTTGACTTTATGAATATTACATCCCACTGGGAAACAAAAGAGAAGCTAGGTAATCAACAATTCCTGTAATCAATCCCTCTTTATAATCTTACACTATCATCCTACATTTTCAAACATGCCGTCCCTGTTCTTTCACTTACTGCATGAATCAGGCTCTGCATGGGAATCTCTGCAGACAAATTGTAGTGGCTAATATGAGGTCAACCAGGTCAAACTTATAGTGCATGAGTTCCCTGGTTGAGGCTGTTAATCTGGTCCAATCAGAGACTCCCCTGTTTGAGGCTGTTAATCTGGTCCAATCAGAGAGTCCTGGTTGACAGATATAAACAGGAGTGTCAAAAGAGGAAAAAATAAAAGAAAAAAAAAACAGGAGTGTCAGGGGTTCTGCTCACTGTGGGAGCTGGCACTGAGCTAGCTGAGTCAGTGCTCTGTAAGAGCAAGTGTAAATAATGGGTGACTTAGTGATGGGATACTAGCCTCTGTGGAGTTATTTCACAAATGGTCAGCAACATTCATTGTCAAGTCTTACCCATGACTGGTCAGATGAATTGCCAGGGATTACCTATAGAACCACCCTCCAGAAAATGATCAGTGCCCCAGTACAAGAAAGAAGGGAAGAATAAACATAATGAATTAGCTCAATTTAGTAGACTTGGTCAAATATTTCAAACACCACTTCAAATAGAGTAATTGTGTTTTTTTTTTATTAATTTTAGGTTAGCTGGATTGTAAGTTAGCCTGGCAATAAATGCAGAAGGTGATAATTAATTAAAAGAGCTCTGTTTGAGAGCAAGTGACAAGTATAGTCCCTCCTGGGCCTGTTCTGGGTGCTTTGCTGTTTATACTATTCATAACAACGCCAAGGAAGCAAGTCTATTAATAGAAAAATTAATGTTGATATGAACATATGTCTGGTGCAAAATTGATACTGCTCAAATTGATCTGGCGAAATTAAGCAGATGGGGAAAGAGAGCAGATGGATATTAATGTGAGTGAATGAAAGCAATGAACATTGATGCCGGAAATATGAAACACGTACATGATGAATAGGATCGTAATTTGTAAGCACCAACTAACACAAAATTACACACACTTGTACAAGAACCAGCTCACGAATTAAACCAACATAACCACATGTATCTCAAGTATAAATACACAGGAGGGCAAAGGAAGAATGTGAAGGATGGACTAGAGGAATCAGTCCTATTCATGATGACTTTTGCTGATTTTTGGTGACTGATTCTCCCTATCAGAAGGAGCCTAGTAATCAAATCCTGGATGCTTTTTGAGGTTTTTAATTATAGGGTAAATTAATTAATCCTGTATTCCCCATAGGCAGCTATTGCTCAAAAGCAAATCAGAGAATTAATGTTACAGTGTCACAACCTGTACTCCCTTCAAGCACATTTCTGAACTGGGATTGCATATGGCTTAATTTATGCTGCAAGCCAAGGTCGTTAGTGAAATCACCAAGGCAATATTGTGTGCACCTTTGGAGACTAGCTTAAAAAGGTATTGACTGAGGAGATTATAAATAAAAGCAGGAGTTCTGTTGTCGGTGATTCAGTCCTGGCATATTAATCCTGGGAATGGACAATATTTTTAATATTTTCCTGTTCACCCTTTCTATTTCTTTACAAAATGCATTGGACAGAACTTAATGAAGAATGAGAATAGAGAGCGTAGATTTGCAAGAGAGGTCGAGTGTCAAAGTCAGATTATCAAGAGTAGTGGGAGGAACCTTGTGAGCAGCAAGAAGGCAACAACATAACAAAATCATACAGAAGCAGAGAGAAACCTATCAGGGCAATTAAAAAGACACGTATCTGTCATTAGTGTATTGTTACGAGCAGACCATGTGGCAAGGCTTCCCAGTTCATAATCACTCAAGGATGGGGGACTATCCCAAACTGTCATGTCCCTGGGCGATGGGGATATACTGGTTCCTCTTCTTTATTCATTCACACCCTCAGTTTGTTGCAGCAACATTAAATTAAAAAAGAATCCCTTCCCTTGGGAATACCTTTCTCTCAGATTCAAATGAACTTGTTTGAAAAAAAGCCAATTTTATCTGGCTTTCTTGAATTAACAAAAAAAGAGTAAGCTTATCAATTACCATGTGAGAAGAAATGCTGACATGACACTTGTGGACTGCACAGAGATTAAAAGGAAGAGGAGTGTTCAAAAAGAAAAAAAGTAAAAACAAACACAATACAGTCTCTGAATTATTGACGAAGAGTCTGTTTCAGTGGCGGTTACCAGTAATTTTGACTTCAGTCATTAAATTGCTGGTTTCATGGTACTGAAGAACTCCAGTTCAGAAGAGGGTCACTGGACCCAAAATGTTAACTGATTTCTCTCCACAGATGCTGCCACCTGGTGAGTTTTTTCAGCAATTTGTGTTTTTTGTTTCTGATTTCCAGCATCTGCAGTTTTTTTGGATTTTTGTTTCAGGATACTGAGTTTCACAGATTAGTTGAGATTCCTTTCAACTGTGGTAGAATTCCAGTGCTCAGGTTGGGAAAATGAACTTTTGTTGTCCTGTTTTCCTTTAGTCTGCCTGCTAGCCAGCTGACATCTAGTCCTCAAACTGAGTGACGGTCTTTACTGATAAAATAAGGGTGAATGGGGATAATTCTTCACAGCACAATAAGACATGAACCCAGGCTGATACATATAGAACATTCAGAAACAGCCTGCACACTCCAGTGGAGTTCAAATTGGCTCTTTAACCCTGATCCTTGTGTATTCTTCCAAAGGTAAAACACAAAATGCGTCTGCAGTTTGGGACATAGACATCAGTGTATTGCTTGCTGCTGAGTAGGGGGTAATCAGACCCTTGCTATAACTGTAGTCACAAGAGATCACAGTCCAGTCTGTGCTGACCTGCCACTGTCCCCTTTGAAAAGCTGTTGTGTGAAGTTTCCTTCACAGATGTGACTTCTGTAGGTCTCTCTCTCTCTCTCCCTCCACTTGATTTACATCAGCAGCCATTGTTGGCACTATCAGCCCTCTATTAAACAATACATTTTGGAACAGCAAGTTAAAAATCTCCACAGCAATTTGGGATTTTGAAGTGTGTTCAAGACAATATTGTGAGATATAGAGTCAAAGAGTCATAGAGTCATACGGCACAGAAACAGACACTTTCCAAATTTATTGCATGACAGATTGAGTTCCCTGATTGTCTGTTACCCCACCAATAAAAGTGGGCAGTTTTTCAGGCAAGATCTCAATCCTTGATTGAATGGTCAGTCATTATCCAACTGTAATCTTGTAATCTGCTGGCAAAGTAAGAGAAGGTGCAAGAAGTATCATTCAGAATTCAAAACAATGACCTGAATTTGTTTGAGCGACAGGGCTGGAGGAGACTGTATCTCTCTGGATACGTACACTGTTGCAGGACAGCCTGCATCTGTTGTGATGAGTGGACACCTGATTTCAGTGGTGATAAACATTATTACAGCTTTAATTTGTGCACTTTCAAATGTAGATCTTCCAATTCTATAATACAGCACCAATGTTAGTAAGTGTTTCTTTAAATCCTTTTTTGAGCAAATTTAAAATCAATTAAATTAATCTTTTCTAAGGCCTTGACATTGTTCATAAAGTGTGGTATCCAGAATCAGGCTCAATACTGTATATATACTTCATAAAGGTTTTGAATTAGTTCTTTAATTTTATGCTCTAACATTAAAAGGGCACTGTGAAAGGAATTTTTAAAAATCCAAGGAAACTTAGCAAATCAGATTAAAATGTTATTTCCAGGGTTAAAATCGCACACCAGCCTTGGGTGCACACCAGTCATGTAAGTGTTTAACCTGTTGGCACTGTGGAATCACTCTTCATTGATAAATGAGCATGGACATAACCATCAAATGCCGCCCTCATCTACCCATAGCCTGAACCCAGGTCACCATGGACAGGTCCAGGAGCAGGCTAATGATGAGGTCCTCCAAACTGCCCATCTTTCTCTGCATTTGAACCCCAAATATCAGGAGCAAGGGGCTGAAGTCCAAACAAAACTTGAGGAACAGGCCCCTCAAATAGTGGAACAAGGGCAGAAACCTCACACAACCTATCTTCTCATGGAAAATGGACTTCTCAAGGCTGAAGCCACTGCTAATGATATAGGGGTCCCTGAACCAATTAATCAACTTATTTCATAGGACTGCAGTCTACAATACCCTTTATGCCAAGTCACTGATGGGTAAAGGCAAGATTCCCACTGAGCACCCTCCACTGGGTGACCTTGCAACATCTGGATGTCAGGATGGAATACCATGGTTTGTGCAGACAGTTGATGTGGGCAATGAAATGGGAGGCAGTGCAGTGATCCAAGCAGGAAACCCTCCATGTGCGAGAGTAACAATGAAGAGGATTTCCCCAAGATGCCTCGAATTGTGCAGCTGAGGTTCCCACAGAATGTTTTGGGTCCTGGGGTGAATTTGAAATTCTGCCTGTACAGAGCCAGTTCACGTTGAAGTACATAGCTTGCCTTGACACTATGTGTGCAGTTGAGACTAAGTGTTACATTTTAAAGGTTCTAGATGGTTTTGGCCATGAGCTGAACATCCACATGAACAGCAGACAAGTTCATGTGATGCCATCTGATGGGTGCCCGGCTTTGGTCATACCAGCAGCCTGAACTCTCCCTTACACCAGTTACCTGAACCTCTTATTGTAATTTGTCTTCACACTCTTTTAGCAAATCAAAAAAAGTAAGTAAATTAATGAAAGAGCAACCTTTTAAAAGGTTAATGCAACTAAAACAAAAACCACAACTGAAGCAAAGTCTTCAATGGAAACTGAACCAATAATATAATTCCCAGGGCTGAAAATGCCCTCCAGCCTCTGTGATTGGAAGGCTTCAGGCATTTCCAGGAAACATTTACAAATTTCCACTTCAGAGACACCCAAATATGGATGCAAGCATGGAAGAGTGGCAGTCAGTTGAGTGTAACAACCACCTCAAATACCCATTGCCTGGACCTGTTTGTGGCCACCTTGGCCAGATCTAGGGGCAGGATACCAAGGAGGTCATACAACCTGTCTGTCTCCCTCAGCACTGATAGCCAAGGATCAGAAAAATGGAACTGAAATGCAGCTAAGTAATAAGGAGCATTCTCTTCAAATAATAAAACAGGGGTTGCAACATCTGACATAAACCTGGAACATGGAGTTGTCAGGACTGCAGCAGTTGCAGGCCTTAACTTAATCAGGGAGGGGTTGGGCTGAATGTCTGGAGAGGATTGGCTCTGCACCCGTCACCTCCCACTAATATGATACTGCTGAACCCCTCCACCTTAACCCACTCTGGAGGAAGTATTAAATTCCACCCCACAATTCAATCTGTCTCTATCACACTCTCAGGGAGTGTATTCCAGGTCCTGACCACATGCTCCTTGTGCCATCTCTGGTTCTTTTTCCATCTGAAAGACACCCCCTTTGCAAAACAATCAGATGGCTGTTGACTTGCATCCACCTGTTTAATGTTGAGATTTCATTTGTCCCCAATATTTGTTTGAAGCCAGCAGCATCAATTGGTAACATTTTCTCACTCATACTTTTCATAACATTTATGATATTCTACTTTGGATGACACTCATCTGGATAACACTTAATGGGTGTATTATTTTTTATTCTGTCCATTAGAAACAAAATCACTTAAAATCGTTGATAAATAGAACCTCATACCCATTACCTCCATAAGAACTAATGTTTCACAGTGAGGGTATTTTTAACAACATGTTTTCAATTTCTTAGATCCCCAAACTGAAGGACAATACTTCTCATTCTCCTCCAAGAGTAATATTATAAAATCAGCACCACTAGATGATCTATCAAGAAGCTGCCTATAAAAATGATTTCTGTATAATCTTTTAGTCACTTAAAGTTGAGAATTTTATGTACACAATTCTCACAATGTAAATCTTTTATTACTCATTGAATCATTCTCAACTCTATGGTACTTCACTATAGCACTTACCTCCAACACATCAAATCTGGTCTAGCTTACCTAGTTTCTTCTTCAGATAGAACTTCATGTTTCTGCCATGATCTCACATTAATTGTTGGGATAGGAGATCAACTCTCCTTGATATCTGAACCATTATCTTTAAAAGTTCAAGTTGACTTCCAATTTTGAATTCTACCTGAATCTTATTCATTATACAGTTCTCAAATTGCCTAGCAATTTGACCTCATGAGAAATTGTCAGCATACATCACGGAGATGCCTGAAAGTTTTCCTTTATGCAAGCAGTGAAATGTTGCGGGATCCTCTTTTAGTTGAATACAATACATTTGCAGAAAAACAGGTCTCACCCGAAAAAGCCATAGTCTTAAAATCTCACTCCCACCTTTTACACATTTGTTTAACTTCCATAACTCACCTTCTTGATCTACTATCTCTTTAGTTGGTTTTGTCAAATTCCACTTGAAAAATATTGTCTGCAGTCATGCTGCTTTTATGTCAATGAATCTACATTCCCATGAATTGGGACCAAGAAAGCTTAAAAAAATTTTCAAGATTACTTGACCAGCTATGGAACAGATGACTGTAGCTTCGGTATCAGCTGTCACTCTTCAAAAGCCCTCACTGTGGCGTTATGGATCCCATCTACAGGAACATATTCAGTGGCAAAGCTGGCTGCTCCCTTCCCGCCACCCACCCCTCTCCCTTGTTTAATACCTCAAAACAGAAATGACTACATCTTTCCAAATATCTCTTATTAGTTCATCCTTAACTTCATTGGCAACCACCAAAACCTCACAACAAAGAAAAATTCTGCTTTAAGTTCTATTCCAAGTTCTATTCCAAGTTCTATTCTGTTGCTTTCATGTATGTTTTTCAAACTATGCTCTGCATTTTCACATCTCTTCGGGCTGTAACTACAAGAACCTCCTCTGATTCAGTTTGCAATCAGAAAGGTTTTCTCTAGTATGCAATCATTTCTGATGCAAAAGTCAATTGCAGACCCACTGTCATGCTTGCACTGTGCTTTCTTACACTCCAGTCTTTCAGTCTGTTCTGTCAGTACTTTTCAATCATAATTCCAAGCATTCAACCCATATTTAATTTTTTCCCATAATTGCTGGATCCTTCTGTTCACTTCACTTCTCTGGAATATCTGTCAACATAATCTCCACACTGAGCAATTGGCTGTGCTAACTCCATCATATCTGTCATCATCATTCACTTTGACCACCACTGAGTGCTTGGCTTATCACAATCTGAACCTTAGAATATTCATCACTTGCTTCTATCAGCTGTCCATAGTCCAGGATTTCATTACTCGTTCCAATGAATTCTGAGAATTAACAGTTTGATTGGCATATTTGAAGAAGGGCTTATGCCCGAAATGTCAATTCTCCTGCTCCTTGGATGCTGCCTGACCTGCTGCGCTTTTCCAGCAACACATTTTTCAGCTCTGATCTCCAGCATCTGCAGTCCTCACTTTCTCCTTCCTGTTTTACCATTGTGACCTATTACCTTACTAGGCCATTCCTTTTCCTAAAATATCTCTTTTATGGTACACCAAATCTCTAAATTTAATTCTGTCTCTAATAGTCTCATACAATGAAATTGTCCTCTGTGACTTTTCTCTGAGATGTTGACCTTTTTGAAAACCTGTCTACGTGCATGTAATAAATTTTTTAAAAAGCTTTCTAGAACAGAAAACCACACAGCACAGAATATAATTTGAGATTTCTCCCATTTGCTAATTGATAGGGACTACATCCTCCAACAGTCAGACTGAATTCTTTACAAGAACCGTTCAGGCCAGGGCTATTGTCATCTTGAGAAGTAGCTAATCAGCAAAACTTTTATGTAACATTTCAATAATTACTGCTTGCTTCTGTTCACAAAGTCCATTGCTGAGAGGAATTCCAACTCATGTTATGGACCAGCCAGACTCCCTGAAAACATTTCAAGAAGGTAGCCCAGACTCTAACTTTGCTCGTTGTTTTAAGCAGGTGTAACACAGATATCCCAGGAGGGATGCAGCTGGTCAACCCACTTAGCTTTAAACAAAACAGAATTTATTTACAAGATTACAGAATGAAACACAAACAAAAGAGAACGGAATATTGAATAACTTAACCTCTCCGAAAACCCAACAGATCATCCCAACTTAATGACGCTGTTCCAAACATCTGCAACAACCTCCATAAACAACCCTTGGCACAAAAGGTAAAATCAAACACACGTACTTACAGGGTGGAAACCAGAGAGAGACAGAGTAGCAGCCTGGACCTGCTTCTTTCGGTCCAGCAGCTTCTGTCACACTCCTGTTAAAAATCAAACCAAACCAGAGAAAAGGTGGAGGTGGGTACTGCAGATGCTGGAGATGAGAGTCAAGATTAGTGTGGTGCTGGAAAAGCACAGCAGGTCAGGCAGCATTTGAGGGTTTGCTGAGCTGAGAGAATTGGTCACTCCCCTTTCATTGTACTAGTGTTTTTTTTTAAAACTTGAAAGGCTTCTGCCTGAGGCAATATCATTAGCTATTATCAAATTGGCCTTAAAACCCATCAGCCACAGACTTTCCAGAATCTGTATCATTTACGACTTCTCTGAAAAAAATACCAAGGAGGGCATAATGTTGTTAAAGAAGCAGCTTCATCACACTCAAGACCATAGGTTTGTAGTTTCATATATATCTTTCACCTTGTTATTGGCAAATTGTCTTCTGTTATCAGTCAGAAATTTCACTGATGCCCCAAATCCAATCCCTATCAATTTCTCCCATTTGTCTATAATAACCCTTTAATCCATAATATATTGTTTATATTTATTTTTAATGGGACACAAGCATCATTAGTTAGGCATTTATTGGCCATACTTTAGTGCCTTAAGGAGGTGATGTTGGTGAGAAGCAACCTTGAACTGCCATGATCCTTGAGGTAGAGAGACACCCACAGTGCTGCACTGGATTTTAAATGGCAAGTATCAGATAAAGTTAAATGTGAAATACAAAAAAAAGCTAGATTTTTGTAAGAAAAAATGAAAATTCCCATCACTCCTAATACTCCCAACTCCTTGTACTCTGATCAAAATTGCACACTTTAAGACAAAATACTGTGTAAGATTTGCTTTCCTAAAAATTGTATATCAACTTCTCATGTTTCATTTACAAAGACACCCAAATACCTTTGAACATTAGCATTGAATAGTTTGTCACCATTTAAAATACACTTCCTGCATTTACACATTCTTCCTTACACAGGTTAGAGAGTAAATAGACTTGTAGTTCCAGATCTTCTACTTCATCTGCAACCTTTCTGCCCATTAATTTAATATATCTATATGACTCTGCAGACTCCTTGTGATGTAATTGAAGCTTACTTTCTCACTTTGTATCATCAGCAATGCTGAATTTGTGCACTTTGTTTCTTTATCTATAGCATCAATAACACAAATCCTCAGTACTGCCCATAGACCGTGCTTCTTCCTGACTACTTTTAACAGGAGCTGGTGCAGCAAGGACCCCAAGACTGGCAGTTCACTGCATCGAACAAACTAGGCAAGATGATGACCTCAAAACAAGCAGTCCAGAGCATCTCGAGGAGCAGGTAAGATCAGAACCCCTTGGCAGGCAGTCAGCAACATCGAGAGGAGTGGGTGGGAGGAAAATCTCAAGACAGACAGTCAACCAACATATAGAGGACAGGGTGGGAGGAAAACCTTAAGACAGATGGTTAACAACACTTCAAGGAGTGGAGCCACACCAGCCATATGTGGGGAGTGATGGGGTGGGGAGAGCAGGCACCTCTACTCAGACCAACCCCACAATAAAACTGTCAGTTGATTATAGGATGAGCCTCTACTTTAGTGGAGTGTCTAAATAGCTGAGAATTAGAAAAATGTACTTTTCATTTAAAAATAGCTTCTTAAATTTAGTACAGGAGCAGTAAAGTATGTAGATGGCATATGTTAAGACACAGGAAGGAAATTCAGTCATATGGAATGCATGTCCTGTAACATGTAGTAATGTCATGGATCCTAGCAGTAATCTAGATGACCAGAGGTATAGGAAGTGTCACCAGCTGCAGAAACCTGAGCTCTGAGCTTAAGAGCTCCAGGGACAGCAGAGTTACTGTGGCATATACACAAGCCTGCCAGCTATGTTGATGGCACACTCAGGGAAGCAGCTACGGTACAATTCAGGAACATGGAGGCAAAAAGGCAATGGGAAATCATTAGGCAGTCCGAGAGAATCAGAACTGTAGAGGTCCCACTCACCAGTGGGTTTTCTGTTTTAGATACCAGTGAGGGCATCGGTTCCTAAAGGAATGCAGTTAGAGTGGCCCCATGGATGGCTCTGCTGTACAGAAAGAGAGGAAGAAGAAAGGGAGAGCAGTAAATTGTAGCAATTGTTAATTAGGGAAAGTGACAGTTCATTCTGTGGCCATGGATATAGCTAAAGCTGGTATATGGCCCGTTGATGGCAGAGCCAATGATGTCATGGAGCAGCTAAAGGACATTCTTCTGGGGAGGATGCACAGCCAGAGGTTATGATCTGTGTTTGTACAAATGGCTTCGGTAAGAAAGGGGAACAGATTCTGAAAGCAGATTTTAGGGAGATAGCAAGGAGAATAAAAAGCAGGACTTCTAAAGCACTGACGTTAGGAACGCTCCCTATCCCATGTAAGCAAAGAAATAGTAGCATTAAGCAACTGAGCAGATGATGTGAAAGCTAGTGTAAAGAATAACATCAGAGGCATTGGGAACAGTTCTGCGGAAGGTGAGACCTGTGCAAGCTGGATTGTCTGTCTGTGCTTGAACATGACTGGGAAATGTATCCTCACAGGGAGATTTAATGATGCTGTTAGAGTGGGATGAGATAGATTGATAGGAAGATGGGAACCTGAGGTCAGACAGATAGATCAGAGTAGGGAGAGCAAGCCAGACAGTTTGCAAGAGACTCTGAAAGGCAGAAAAAGAAAAGTTAAAAAGAACAGGAATTTGGCGGCATTAAAAGGTGAATGTGTAAATGCAAATAATAGAGCAAATAAAGCTAATGAGCTGAAGGAAAAAAATAGACAGATGGCAGCATGATGTAATAGAAACTTGAGTTAAAGAACAGCTCAACATCCTTGGAAAGCAGGATAGAGAGGGAAATAAAAACAGTGGGGATGTAATATCATCAGTTAAGGAATCAATTCCAGCTGTGTGGGGGATGATATTCTAAATGAATTATCAAGCAAGGCAGCCACACTGCTAGGCATGTATTATAGATGCCCAAATAGTGGGAAGAAGATAAAAGAGCAAATATGTAGGCAAAGGTTTGAGTGCAGAAGCAATAGGGCAATGATAGTTGGGAACTTCAATAATCCTAACATCAGCTGGGATATAAACAGTGTGAAAGACAGAGAGGTCACAACATTTTTGAACTGTATTCAAGAGGACTTTTTTGTCAGCACATAGCAAGCCCAAGGACATGCACTGTAATTCTAGACTTATGCACAAGTGGATGAAGTAGCAGTTTATGATCATTTTGGAGAAAGTGACCATAACGTAGTGAGATTAAGCATCATTATGGACAGGGCAAAGATAGAAAAGGAATAAAAGTTCTAAATTAAAGAAGAGAAACTTTACAAAGTTGAAAGGTGATTCAGTGAAGGTAAAATGGATTCAGCTTCTTGAAGAAACATTAGTGCCAAATCAAAGGGAGACATTCAAAAGCAAGATTTTACAGTCACCGTGCGGACATGACCCTGCAAAGAAAAGCCCTGGTACTGCCAAATTTCAAGACCCCTGGTTATCCAGATGTATTCTGGGTAAGAAAGCCAAAAAAGAAAGCCAATGACAGTGACAAAAAAACATAATATTGTAGAAAAACAAAAGGTATATAGGTAGCACTGCGGTGAAGTAAAAAGGGTAAATAGGAAGGCAAATATGATACAATCAAGAAAAACACAAATGCTTTATCATTACAGTCAGTGCAAGAGAGTAACTTAAGTTTATGGCTTTTCAGAAACATACAAAATAAATTATGCATGGTTGCAGAATGTGTGGTAGGAGTTGTTCACAGATACTTTGTCTCTGTCTTTACAAAGAAGAGGAATGATACAGACATTTTAGTTTAAAAAGAAGAGTGTGAAATATTTGATAAACAGAAGGAGAAGGGAAGTATGGGGGAACTGACATCCTTGATGGTGAATGAATCATCAGGACCAGATGGATTTTATCCCAAGCTGCTAAATGAAACCAAAGAGGAGACAATGGATATTCTGACGATCAATTTCTAATCCTCACTCAAGAAAGGTTTGTATTCGGAATTCATTATTTGGATTTCTGACGGAGGCAGAAACCCTCAACTTCCTTAAAAAAGGACCCGGATCTCTGCCTGGATCTTTTGCCAGGATCTCTATCTGGATCTCCATCTGAATCTCTGCCTGGATCTCTGCCTGGATCTCTGTCTGGACCTTTGCCTGGATCTCCATCTGAATGTCTGCCTGGATCTCTGCCCAGATCTCTGCCTGGATCTCTGCCCGGATCTCTGCCTGGATCTCTGCCTGGATCTTTGCCTGGATCTCCATCTGAATGTCTGCCTGGATCTCCATCTGAATGTCTGCCTGGATCGCCATCTGGATCTCTGCCTGGATCTCTGCCTGGATCTCCATCTGGATCTCTGCCCGGATCTCTGCCCGGATCTCTGCCTGGATCTCTGCCCGGGGATCTCTGCCTGGATCTCTGCCCGGATCTCTGCCTGGATCTCCTTCTGGATCTCTGCCTGGATCTCCATCTAGATCTCTGCCTGGATCTCTGCCTGGATCTCCATCTGGATCTCTGCCTGGATCTCTGCCTGGATCTCTGTCCGGGTCTCTGCCTGGATCTCCTTTTGGATCTCTGCCAAATCTCTGCCTGGATTTCCTTTCAAAATATCAAGTACTGAAATATTTTGTTTCCAACTTTATTCATCACGTAATCATGGAACTGGAATATCTTGGATAGTGTGGCCAGCTTTATGAGGTATAATATACTGCAATAAAATGAATCCAGACTTCACCATAACCTCGTACATTATGAATTCAAATATATCTGAGCCCATAATTAGGATGACCAATGACTTTGCTGCAACCTTGCAATGATATACTGATCCAGCAGACTGAGAACAATGACATGTCGCTTGTTCCAAGAGGAAGCATGATGAAAATGTATGAGTGTGGTGACAACATCCTAAGCACTTTCAGGATTCACTTATTGCCTCCTCACAACCCTTTCAAGCCCAAATCACTACTTGATGTTCAATTATAAAAGCACAGTACCCCAGACCCTAAAAGATCTGAAATAAAACAAAGAGAAAGTGTTGCAAAAACTCAACAGTTTTGGCAGCATCTGTGGAAATTAAAGAAAAGTTAACCTATAACTCTCCTTTAGAATTACAGGGAGCTGCAGAATGATGATTTGTATTCTGCTAATGAACGGAGAGGAGAAAGGTGGAACAGATAGTGAGGGGATCAATGCAAAAGACACAGGGTGTGCTAATGGCAATTGAGGTAGGATATCATTGCAAGATGGATGTTATTGGTAGATGGGATCAGAAGAAAATAAATCAGTTTTGATGAAAGTGAATAAAAAGGAGAGAGTAGTGAAGGAGTGTAATCAAAATGGAGAACAGTGTTCATGTTCTGCAGTTGTTGATCTTAGTGTTGTGTTCCGAAGGCTGTAAAGTTAGCATGATAGCAAGATGGCATATTGAAATGGTGTACAACTGCAAGGTCAGAATCATTTTTGCAGACAGAATGGAGGTGTTGTGAAATATCCAACTGCATTATGTCTCACCAATGTAACAATGACTATAATTGAGAGCACTGAATATGGTAGACTAGAGATAACTACAAGTAAGTCAATATTTCAACTGAAAGCTGTGTTTTGAGTCTTGGACAGTGAGTTTGATATGTGAAGGAATTTCTTTTCTCAGGGTGCCATGAATCTATGGAATTCTTTATCACTGAAGGCTATTGAAGCTGGTTCATTCAGGGCTGAAGTAAATAGAGTTTTAATCAGTAAAGAAATCAAGGGTATATGGTAGGAAAGTGGAATTAAGGATTATTAGATCAGTCTTGATCTCATTAAATGGTGGAGCAAACTCAATGGATTGAATTGCCTACCTCTGCACCAACATCCTCTGGTGCTAGGATTATCTGTTGAATGTGGATTGAAAGAGGAGGACAATGGGACACCCTACTGTGTTCCATAAGGGAGGAGAAGGAACGAACAGTACGGCACGGAATAGATATGGTTCTATCAATCATTGTTGGGGATAGAATTTTCTACTAAAGATAAAGGCGGACTTGTTGAAGTGTGGGTAAAGAAAGTGGCAGTTTCAGACAGATGAAATGGAAGCAGAGGAATAGAGAATGGAAGACAGCACCTACAAAAAGGGTGTTGGTGTAGAGTTAAAGGTTAACCATATCTTTACTCCAAGAATAACTAACTGCTCAGCATGTCCAAAAGCGGCAATGCCATTGTGATGTCAAAGTATGTGGAACTCAAGCCCATGTCTGGAAGAGAGCAGCAGAATATCCTCTCTTGCCATCTTATAGTTGCATGAAAAAGCTTGCAGCATATTAGGCTACAATGTTCTATGTGATAGCAGTTGGTGACCAGGCATAGAGGAAGCCAGTGCTAGTTACAGATCTAAGTGAAATTCAACAACAGTAGAATGTCAACAGTAAACCACACACGAGCCCAGTGATCCAAGCCAAGAAATTGAGGAAACGTGAAGAGAAATTCACTGCTACCAGCTGGCGATGGATTTCAAAGCCCCTCCAACCATCAAACCACAGAGAGGCAAAGCTCACGCAGAAGCTAAAAAAGCATGGTATATGACACACATGTGAAAGGTTGGCGAGAAGCAACTTCCAAGAAATGAAAAACTTAATCAGCTTCAGTGAATCAAATATTCTGGTTGACAAAAGAAATTACAGAAAGACACAACCAAACCATTGAGTAACCAAATGCTATGGACTAGCAAGAGGCAAACATGCAGAAAAGATGAAAACGCATGACAAACAAAGGAAACTGTAGTCCATATATTGAGTATTCTAAAGATAAAAAAATCCTTGCCATTATCATATCCTATACAAAATGTGGAGGGCTGTAACCATGGTACGTATCAAATAAAAACTGGAAAAACTGTGGATGCTGTAAGTCAGAAACAAAAATAGAAATTGCTTTAAAGGCTCAGCAGGTCTGGCAGCAACTGTGGAGAGAAATCAGAGTTAACATTTCGGGATGAGTGACCCTTCCTCAGAATTTCTATTCTTGTCACTATACATATTTGCTTCAATGCTGTTGACCTTCCAGTGTGAATGCACTCCTTTATGTGATCAGTAGCAGTGCTGACACAATGCTTGTCACACAAGACACAGCAGAAGAAACTGCAATGTATGAAAAGGGGATTAAAGTTTTCGACTCCAATTTCGATTCAAAACAGAATTACATGATAGATCAGGCAAATGTTAATTGAAGCAACCAACATGCAGGGCATACCATCTACTCTTTCCTTTTGATTTATGTCATCTTGTGATAACTACCAACATGGAAACTGAAAGATGAATTTATATGAGACAGTATTGCAGTGGCATTACTGAAAGAAGCACTGTCAAAATCTCCAATCTGAAGAAGCCATTCTGCTACCACAAGCATTGCCATAGACCAGGCAGGCTTCAACAGAAAATATTTCTTAGCTGAGTACCCAAAAAGTTCTCACGGAGTTAGCCCACAAACTTGGAATCAATCCACTCTGTTAATCTGAGGCCTGCCAATGTGTCAGAAAGACAGCAAGAAGAAATTTATATCAAGGAGAAGTTAATGTGATTTCTGCCATGACATTTTGTTTGCATTGTGGTGGGAAAGCACCACATTGGTACCATCTGCCCAGCTAGCCATGCAGCCCATTTCATGTGGTTTGCTAAAGCAGCAATGGGAGATTTCAACCTACAACCAGAAAATCTTAAAATAGACCACATCAGTCTGTAACTGTCCAAGAAACAGTTGCTACAGAAAAAGAAGGAGTCATTCTTCTTGGGCAAAGCTATGGTTTAACCTTGGGAAGAGGTTCAGGAAGAACTATCAGGAGTGAAGGATATGTTGATTTCCAGGTTTGATCACATCCATGTTCACAGTTCAAACATGACTACACTAGAAGAAAGCCAACAACAGCCGACATCTGAATTCCAAGGTGAGGAAGCACTCAGCCCTTCTCTCAGCAAAGGCAAAGAGAACGAAAGTATGGAGCTCCTCGACTCACAGAAGACTTTGGCAAAGATTAAGATTGAAGGTGAAAGCAGTTAAACAAGAATTGGAGTGTTCTAGATACCTTAAAGCGGTTGGTTAGTTCAATTGGTTGGATAGGTGGTTTGTAATGCACAGTGATCCCAACAATATGGATTAAATTCCTGCACTGGTTGATTCCTACCATGCAGGACTCTCCTTCTCAACCTATCCCCTGAGCTGAGGTGTGGTGACTCTCAGTTTAAGCCACCTCTGTTATCTCTCTCTGATTACCAGTCCTATGAGTCTGGTAAGACTACCTTAACTTTGTCCATTATTATAGAACAACCAGTGCTACAATCTGAAACTTTTTGCACAATTCAATACAGTATTACAAAAATGCAGAATTAAAAAGGCTGTTACATGAAGGAAGTGACATTATTTTTGTACAGCATCTAGAATGCTCAACAGTCATTCAACATAAAACAGCAATGGTGAATACAAGTATTCCAGTTTAAAGAGCAACAGAGTTAAAGCAATATTGAAATAGTACATAGTTAAAACTGTTTTACAATAATAAGATTAATCAGCACATTGAGAAAAATATAGATAAAACTGTAATACTTCTGAGCAGATTCAAGGTCTGAGATGGACCTTCCAGAACATGAGATTACACTTGATAAATGGGACAGATCTTCACATGCAGCATTGTCTCAAAATCAAATACTAAGTACAGACGTGACATACAGTTACACATTTGCGTAAAATGAGGAGGTTGCACATACAAATAACTTAATATGGTGCAGCAATCTTCTTTAGAAAAGATAACTAAAATTTATTGGGGAAATTGACGCTCCCAGCAACCTGGGATAAAAAAGATCTTATTAAATCAATAGACATCCTATTGAATTTAAGCTTGATACAGTGTTGAAGTCATTATTTTAGCTGACCGGTTCCTATGGCTGTAGAAACAGATGTACGACCTACAGAGATGACAGTACAATATAGCAAGAGTAAGAGGCATACTGATAGTTCTTTTATAACATGATGGTTGCATTCTTGTGCAATCACCTGTTATAGAAAAACCACACTTTAGAAACAGCGCTTAAAGCTTTGGTGATGTAATCATATTACTGCCAACACAGGTTTTAAAACTTCACGCTTTAGAAACACTGTCCCCAGTTTGTCAATCACGTTCTAGTGAATTCACATTAACAAAATGCACGGTACAGCAGAACAACCTGTATAGGTAGTTTTGGGAGAATGCATGTTTCAGCAGTGTGATTTGGCTATAATGTCGCTGTAGAGTAAAGGAACAGTATTTTCAAGAATGCTTACCTCCATTCCCAATAGTGTGATTCCAGCGGTGATTGGTTTGCATGCTTCATTCAGCGCACGTGCCGGTGGCCATGCTGTTCTGCACATACACTGGTGTCCGCACCAAAACCTCTGTGCCATACCGCACATGCACAATGTGCGTGCCTGATATCAGCTGCCAATAGAGCAAATGTCTGTGAGAGGTACTGTACAGAGAGCAGCTTTCTTGCATTTTCTAAATGTACTGTGTTAAATTTACTTTTGTTTCGTTAATAAATATGATTTCAACCTCCATTCAGGCTGCGCTATACTTTATGTCAGAGTGTTCAGTGATTTTTGAGTGATCGTGATGATATTTTTTGCTGGTCTGCCCCTAACCCTACTTTTCCCGTAAGCCCCTTTATTTCTATTAATCGATTTTCTATTAAGTGAGGTTTCACTGGAACACAACTATGGTATTATAGGAGAATTACCTGTACATAGTTTGCAATCAGCATTCATCACTTTTGAATGTTTGAGCCTCAACTTCATTAAGAGGTGAGAAGTAGTCCCATTAGTTCCTGAGATGAGTTGGTCCAGCAACAACTAGTTGGTGAAACTGGTCCAGAAACAAACTTTGGGGAATCAAACAGTCAAGGGACAGCAAATAGAAGATTTGATTGGTCCTTCTACACTCATGCTGAAACCTGAAATGAAGAAAGGATCAGTTGAGATTACCTACCATGACATGAAAGAAATATTTCATATAACCGAGAAGAAACAGTGTATTGAAAGCAGGAGAGGCACAATAAACTTCAACAGGAACAAAAATGTGAAAAGGTATCTACTAACATTCACCAATTTTATGTTGAAGGATTACAGAAAAAAGATCCAGCTGGTTGGTCAAAAACACATACTTTGAACACCACCAGCATTCTGAAATCTTGGCCAACTTACAAATAAATGACAGAAGATAATTATTTCAGCTTCTATTCAGGAGGGTGAATTGGAAAGAATATGTTGGGATTATGTAGGCACTGTCACATGTATAGGTAAAAACAATGACTGCAGATGCTGGAAACCAGATTCTGGATTAGTGGTGCTGGAAGAGCACAGCAGTTCAGGCAGCATCCGAGGAATCGACGTTTCGGGCAAAAGCCCTTCATCAGGAATACAGGTATAGCTGAGTGTATAGTTGGTAGTCTAGTGGTCAGAGATTACAAAAAGGG
Source organism: Chiloscyllium plagiosum (assembly GCF_004010195.1). Classification (NCBI taxonomy): domain Eukaryota; kingdom Metazoa; phylum Chordata; class Chondrichthyes; order Orectolobiformes; family Hemiscylliidae; genus Chiloscyllium; species Chiloscyllium plagiosum. The sequence goes on along the minus strand of NC_057714.1, from coordinate 45,772,414 downwards.
TTGAAGATGTAATAATTCATTTGAAAATCTGTAATTATGCAAAATTTGAGGATTTTGACATCACTGAAGGTAATTTTCATTTTGATTTTTGATTTTATATCATACAGAAGATAACCTGAAACGTTTTCCAGAAAAATCAGCACTGAAAAGAAGAATAAGTGGTCCACTTGAGCTCATTCAGGAATCTTTAGCCAATGATGTTCAGACAATGCAACTATTTGCTGAACCTCTTCAGAAATCAGATTTGTCAATCTCAATGACAAAGACAGTGTTGAGTGGGCAACTCTGTTTCAGTGAAACAGCTGACATTGTGAAAACATCTTCTTCACCAGACAAACAACAGTAGACATTGACATTTATAACGACATATGAAATAGATGCAGAAGTAGGCCATATGGCCTTTCAAAACTTTTTAGCCATTCAATAAAATCATGGCAGACCTACTTTTACTTCAAATTCCACATTTCAATCTACCTCCAATAATCTTTGATTCACTAGCTTACCTGTCCAAGAATCTATCTTTCGCTGCCTTAAAGACATTTAATAACAGCCCTTCTGAGGCAGAGTTCAAAATTTGCACTCCTATCTGAGAGAAACAATTCTCACCTCTGTCATAAAAAGGCAACCCCCTCATTATGAAACAGTACTCCCTAGTTCTGAAATTATCCACAAAAATTAACATGGTTTCCATATCCAATTTGTCAAGGTCATTGAAGATCATAAACACTTCAGTCAAGTCATCCATCATTTTTCTAATCTCCAGTGGAAATCAGCCCAAACTATCCTCATTACATAACACAATCATTTTAAGTTTCAAAACTAATAACCTCCTCTGTGCTGCGACCAACCCATTTTCATCCTTCTTTAAAGTAACTATGCATACATTAGTATTGGGCAAATTAGATTAGAAAGATGAATGTATGGTGTGAGAGAAGTGGATTCAACGTTGTGGGCCATTGGCATCAGTACTGGGAAAAGTGAGATCTATACCAAAGGTTTAGTCTCCATCTGAACTGCGCTGGGGCCAGTGTCCTTGCCAACAATATTACTTGTAGAGGGGACTAAATAATGGGCAGAAGTGGTCAAATTTTGGAAGAAGCAGTAAATCAAAGAGTTGAATCAAGGGAAATGCAAAAGCAATATGGTAAATTATAACAGACCATGAAGGATTAGAGGGTATAATGTTAAGAATAAAATACCAGATAAGATTAGAATTTGCAAACCATGAAAAGGCAAAACTAAACGTTCTATATATGAATGCACATAACATTTAAAATAAAACAGAGGAACAAAGAGTGTTAATGGAAATAGGTGAATATAATTTGGTAGGCATTACAGAGTAATTGCTTTGAATTGAATCAAATTTATTTATTGTCATGTGTACCGAGGCACAGTCAAAAGCCTTGTATTGTGAGCAATACAGGCAGATCACATAGTTAACTAGAGATAGGAGGTTGGCCTTTGTGATTGTCCGGGCTGAGTTCACCACTCTCTGTAACCGTCTCTGGTCTTGAATGGTACTGTTACCATACCAGGTAGTGATACATCCTGACAGAATGCTCTCGATGGCGCACATATAAAAGTTGGTAAGGGTATTTGCCGTCATTCCAAATTTCCTCAGCTGCTTGAGGAAGAAGAGATGTCGTTGAGCCTTTGTAACCAGTGCGTCCATATGAAGAGTCCAAGAAAGCTTGTTGTTGATGACCACACCCAGGAGCTTGACACTCTCCACTCTTAATGTGTAGGGGGCATGAGTAACATTCCTCCGAAAGTCAATAATGATTTCCTTGGTGTTGCCAGCATTGAGAGCTAGGTTGTTCTCAGTGCATCATTTTTTCAGGTCTTCCACCTCCCATCTGTAGTCTGTTTCTGCGCCATCTGAGATTCGACTGACTATGGTTGTGTCATCAGCGAACTTGTAAATGGCATTAGTCTGGTACTTAACAATGCAGTTATGGGTAGACAGTGAGTACAGTAGGTGGCTGAGTATGCACCCCTCGAGGGTTCCAATGTTGAGTGTTAGTGAGGATGAAATATTGTCCCCAATTTTCACTGACTGCGGCCTGAGGGTCAGGAAACTGAGGATCCACTTGCAGAGAGCGAGGCTTAGTCTGAGATCACTAAGTTTAGTAATCAGTCTCGAGGGGATAATAGTGTTGAAGGCTGAACTGTAGTCAATGAGTAGGGTTCTTACATAGCTGTTTTTGGTGTCAAGATGTTCTAGGGAGGAGTGAAGGGCAAGTGATATGGCATCTGATGTGGATCTGTTAGTCCAATAGGCAAATTGGTGTAGGTCAAGAGTAATGGGGAGGCTGGAGTTGATTATTGCCATGACCAGTGCGTCCACATGAAGAGTCCAAGAAAGCTTGTTGTTGATGACCACACCCAGGAGCTTGACACTCTCCACTCGTTCCACCTCTGTGCTGTTAATGTGTAGGGGGGCATGAGTAACATCCCGCAGAAAGTCAATAATGAGTTCCTTGGTGTTGCCAGCATTGAGAGCTAGGTTGTTCTCAGTGCACCATTTTTCCAGGTCTTCCACCTTCCATCTGTAGTCTGTTTCAGCGCCATCTGAGATTCGACTGACTATGGTGGTGTCATCAGTAAATGGCATTAGTCTGGTACTCAACGATGCAGTTATGGTTAGACAGTGAGTAGAGTAGGTGGCTGAGTATGCATCAGTCGAGGGTTCCAGTGTTGAGTGTTAGTGAGGATGAAATATTGTCCCCAATCTTCACTGACTGCGGCCTGAGGGTCAGGAAACTGAGGATCCAGTTGCAGAGAGCGAGGCTTAGTCTGAGATCACTAAGTTTAGTAATCAGTCTCGAGGGGATAATAGTGATGAAGGCTGAACTGTAGTCAATGAGTAGGGTTCTTACATAGCTGTTTTTGGTTTCAAGATGTTCTAGGGAGGAGTGAAGGGCAAGTGATATGGCATCTGACGTGGATCTGTTAGTCCGATAGGCAAATTGGTGTAGGTCAAGAGTAGTGAGGAGGCTGGAGTTGATTATTGCCATGACCAACCTTTCAAAGCACTTCATGACCACTGAAGTCAGGGCCACTGGATGGTAGTCATTGAGACATGTTGCATGAGCCTGAATGAGGCTGAAGGATGACACAGGTTGGGACTTGATTCTTGAAGTACACAGAATAGTTAGGAATGACAGGATCGGAGGAAAAGGTGGAGAAATGTCTCTGCTAGTTAACTATGGAATTAGCACAACAGAGATGAATGATTTAAGTTCAAGAAACCAGACCTAGGTGAGGAATTTATAGAATTTTTCAGAATAGTTTACAAATTCACCATAGTGGATCAGATCTCAAACAACAACAAGACAGAGTACAACAAAGATATAGAGAGCTTAGTGCTAGGGTATAATACAATAATCTCTCCCTCAATGCCAGCAAAATGAAAAAAACTGGTCATTGACTTCAGGAAGTGGAGTGGAAGAAACACTTCTGTGTGTATCAATCGTGCTGAGGCAGAGATGGTTGAGAGCTTCAAGTTCCTCAGAATAAAGATCAGCAACAACCTGTCCTGGTCCATCTACAACGATGCTACAGTTAAGAAAGCACACCAACCCCTCTACTTCCTCAGAAGCTCAAGGAAATTCAGCATGTCCACAATGACTCTTACTAATTTTTATGATTACCAATTTAGATGCACCATAGAAAGCATCCTATCTGGATGCGTCACAGCTTGGAATGGCAACTGCTTTTCGCAAGACTGCAAGAAACTACACAGAGTTGTGAACACAGCCCAGTCCATCACACGCACCTGGCCTTCCATCCATTAACTCCATGTATATTTCTTGCTGTCTCAGGAAAGCAGCCAGCATAATCAATGACCCCTCCCATCTCAGCTATGAACTCTTCCACCCTTTTCTATTGGGCAGAAGATACAAAGATTTGAAATCATGTATCAACAGATCCAAAAACGGTTTCTTCCCACTGTCATTAGACTTCTGAATGATCTCTCATATATTAAAATTAATCTTTCTCTTCTTTGTAGCTGTAACACTACATTCTGCATTCTGTTCTATTATCCTGATGTACTTGTATATGGTACAGATAGCACACAGAACATTCTTTTCAATGTATCTCAGTACATGTGACAACAATGAAATCAACTCAAATTAAATCAAGTCAGATAGTTTTTTTACAACAGCTTGTTCTGGAGCCAACCAACGAAAAGAGTGTACTAGACCTGGTATTATGCAATGAGAAAGGTTGAAGTAATTATATCATATTGAAGTTCTCTGAGGTAACAGCAGCCATAATATAATTGCAATTTTGGATTTGGTTTGTGAGTGAGAGGACTGCTAAAGTGATTTGGCAAATTAGGTTAAAGAATACATAAATAAAGATGTAATGTTTGACATTTAAGGGAATATTCCAGAATACATGTAATAAATACACTCCAAAGAATAAAATAAATTCTATGGGACAGACCCACCATCTTTGGTTAACTCGTAATATTAAAGAGAGTTTCAAAGAGGGAAAAAAGGGATGTAATTACACAAAATGAGGTGAAGATTGAAAATAATATGAAAAAGAAAAGAATGACCAAGGAATGAATAAGGAGAATAAATCTATGCAATGAGAGAAAGGTATCCAGAGACATAAAAACAGATAATAAAATTATCTATGACAATTTTGAAATGAAAATAGTTAACAATATAAGCACTGGCCCTCTCAGAAGTGGGATCAGAAAATTAGTATTAGAAAATAAGGAAATTACAGATAAATTGAACATCTGATAATTTGTATTAGTTTTCTTTATGGCGAATATGAGTAACATCCCAGAAGCAGAGGTAAATCATGAAATGAAGGGACGGAGGAACTCAGGAAAATCACAATCACCAAAGAAGTGATGCAGAGTACATTCTTGGGGCAATGGTTTTTCAAATGCTCAGGTCCTATCATAGGGGAATGTTAGAAGTTATTACTAAAGACATAATAACAGGATAAGTTTGAGATAAGTTTAAGATAATCAGGCAGAGGCAACATGGTTTATGAAATGGAAATCATATTTAACTAATGGATTGGAGTTCATTGCAAAGATAGGTAAAGGGGTGTAAACTGGGTAAACTGTTGGATGTACAGTTCTTAAATTTCCAGAAGGCACATGATAAAGTTCCACATCAAAGATTATTGCTGAAAATAAAAACCCATGGAGTAGTAGATCATATATTGCCACAGATAGAAGATTGCCTGCTAACAAGAAGGAAAGAGCATGCATAAAATTAATCTTTTTTAAGTTGGCAAAATGTCATGAATAGTGTGTCACAGGGACCTATGATAGTCCCTCAATGGGTTACAATTTATAGAAAAGACTTGATGAAGTGTCAGAAGTATGGTTGTCAAGTTTGCTGATGACATCAAATAAATCAGAAATACAGTTGGCCATGAAAGGAGGCTTCAAGTAGACATAGATAGGTTACGTGAATGGGCAAAGATATGGAAAATAGAGTAGAATGTGGAAAAATGTGAACTTGTTCATGTTGGCAGGAAGAATGAAAGATATTCATATAATCTAAATGGTAAGAAATCACAGAGCTCTAAGATGTTGCAATATTCTGGAAAGGAATTTTTCTGGTTCAGGAGATGTTTACCCTTCAATCCAGTTACCTTTTCCAAGTAAGACCTCCTTTTTACCAGTGTTTCCTCTAAACTAAATGATTGCATGGCCACTCAGAACTTGTTTGCCAGTCAGCGTGCTATTGCAATGTTTTCTGGTTTGGGAAAGTGCTGCTGTGCTGACCTCAGAGGCCCAGCAACCAAAAAAAAGAGAGAAAGTCTATTACTCTTCGGTAACACTGATTTCAGTTCCACAAGCCCTTTAGTCACCTGATAATTCGGGGAGGTTTATGTATTTTCTGTGAAGACAGATGGAAAATAATTATTTAGTTTCTCTGTCATTTCCCTGTTTTCCACTATAAATCCTCCTGTCCCCACATGTAATTGGGCCCACATTTATCATTGTAACCTTTTCGTTTTCACATATTGACAGGATCTTCCACATTTTTTTTGTTCCTTGCTTGTTTATGTCCATCTTCTCTTATCCCTTTCCTCATCATTTTCTTGACTCCACTTTGCTGGTTCCAAAATTGCTACGAATTCTCAGGCTTAAACCCAATTTCTGGCATTCTTATAAACTACTTCGTTTGATGTCATTCAAACTTTAACTTCTTTCATTAACCATGAATCATTCGCCTTTCCCTTTACGTGCTTCTACCTTGGTGAAATCTTTATCCATTGGCAATCTTGGAATATTTCTTTAAATACTGATCATTACCTATCTACGATAAAATCTTGATTAGATTACTTACAATGTGGAAACAGGCCCTTCGGCCCAACAAGTCCACATCAACCCTCCGAAGAGCAACCCACCCAGACCCATTCCCCTACACCTAACATTACGGGCAATTTAGCATGGCCAATTCACCTAACCTGTACATTTTTCAGACTGTGGGAGGAAACCCACGCAGACACAGGGAGAATGTGCAAACTCCACACAGACAGTTGCCTGAGGTGGGAATTGAACTTGGGTCCTCCGGCACTGTGAGGCAGCAATGCTAACTGCTGTGCCACCATGCCACCCTTTTTCAGAACATTTTCCCAGTCTAACCTAGCCAATGGCTTTTCTTTTTTAACTATTCTTCCTAAATGTAGAACATCCTTGAATATTTATTTCCCAACATTGATTATCTTGTAGTTGTGTCTCTATAGTGGTAATTAAACCATGTCCATTTACCTCAATTTGTGCATTCAAATCATCAACATTTTTTCCAATGCAATGTATGTTCAGATAGAGTGCTTTTAGCCTTTTTAACATTATTCTCAATTTTGATTATATTGATGCTTACCATTGTTTTGCGTATTACTCTTCTACTTCCTTTTATTACATTTATTTCCCTTGAATTTGAGCTCTTCTCAGGCTTCCATTCCTTCCAATCTGGTTTACAACCTCCTCAATAGATAAAGCAAATCTTTCTTAGAGGTTAGATGTTGATCCCAGTCCTAGTTAAAAACAATGACTGCAGATGCTGGAAACCAGATTCTGGATTAGTGGTGCTGGAAGAGCACAGCAGTTCAGGCAGCATCTGAGGAGCAGTAAAATCGACGTTTCGGGCAAAAGATCCCAGTCCTGCCAAGACACAACCTATCCATCCAGCACAGATCCCACCTGTCCCAGAACCAGTCTCAACACCATGGAAATCTAAGGCCTTTCTTCCTGCACCAGCTTTCTAGCCACAGGTTTGTTGTCTCAATTCTCCTATTTTTATTCTCCAGTAGCAAAGCAGAAAGCCAATTTGTGAGCAAAGTCATCTCAGGGGATTCCAACAGCACCTGCCAGTTTTTCTTGTATTGCCCAGCAGTCACCCATTCCTATCAGTCTGCATATTCTCAGATTGTACTGTGACCATCTCCTTAAGGCTGTCCACATTGTCCTCTACCTTGTGGATACACAACAGTGAGTCCAACAGCAAAACTTGGAGATCCAACTTGTAAAAACAGTCACACTTTATGCAGATGTGTTTGTCTCAGATCAATTCCCACATTCCATGAGCTACACATTCTGAACTGCCCTTCCATTTTTAACTTAATGACTAATATAGGTTGAATAGTTTATGAGTTACTCACCAACAACCCTTCCCATTGCCCCAAAATAGGAGCCAAGTGCTCGATGGTGGAGAAAGTTAACAAAAAAGGTAATAATGCACTACCTCTCCAATTCACCTCACATTATTAACCGAACGCACTGTGGTTTAAGTCAACACTTTGCTCACAAGCCACATGGAAACTGGTATATTTATGCTCTTTGTAGACACAGTGCAACAACTAGATTGGACTGGTCTACCTAATCGACTAAAAATCTCCAGCAGAACTTTTTCTCTGTCGAAGGTTGGAAAGAACCTACTATATATTCTTGCCTTACTTTAATTTTTATCACAGTAAAAGCCAGTTAAATGCTAACTACAGGCAACATTTTTTAGAAAGATATTGGCACTTAATAATTCACCATTCACCAAACACACTTAAGAGATGAGCTGCCAACAACATCATTGGAGACAAGTCAACATTCATTGATCAATGGTTTATGTATCCAGGATGCTACAAAAAAGAGGGAACTGCTTCCAATTAGAAAGAGATTGCTTGATTTAGAAATCTAGGATACCAAAGGAAGAAAATACCTGTTTCAACAGAACAATTGCTTTCCACAATGAACATTCACAATATTAAAGGTTTCTAATAAGAGGTTTATGTGGACCAGGCCTGACCCCTCAAAACATTTTTAGGCAGGTAGCCTAGACCGTAACTTTGCTATTTGTTTCAGGTAAGTGTATAGTGGGTATTCCTGGAGTGAATTAGCTGGTCAGACTGCCGAGTTTTAAACAAACAGAATTTATTTACAAAATTATGGAATGAAACACAACAAACCGAAAATAGAATACCTGAATAACTTGTCCTATCCGAACCTGACAGGCTATCCCGCTTAGTGATGCTGTTCCAAAATACTTGCAACAATCCTAATAAACAGTCCCCTTAGCACAAAGAGTAAAAATGACACAAAAAGCTTACAGGTTACAAAATCAGATGGGCACAAGGAGGGAGAGAGAGCTTCCACTTTCAACTATGACCCTGACTCAACAAACCCCCAAACTGAAATGATCTGCACAGCTAGAGAGCTGGCCATGCCCCCTTGATTATACCAGTTCCTTTTTAAAAAGACTTGAAAACTTTCTGCCTGAAGCATTATCTATTAGGTATAAACAAAAGGGCCCTAATTAACCATTCAAAATTCAGACATGTTGGAACCTTGGGTTGTTTATAACCTCTCTGAAAAACATCAAAGACAACATAACCTTGTAAAAGGACCAGCTTTGTGACAAGGTTATGGAACAAATATGGGACTCTTTTATGAAGGAAACTCCAGAGATTAATGGTTTTCTAGATAAGTTAATGGACCAACAATAAGATGAGCAAGTTATGATGCCATCCAAAATCTAAACAAGAACTAAAAGATCCTCTTGTGAAAGAAATGTTTCACAGATTACAATAATGATCAATTGTCCTCAAATAGTAACTATCACTCTTCCAAGTCATAGAGTCATTGAGGTGTACAGCACAGAAAAGGAAATTCAGTTCTTTCAGTCTGAACTAGTCAAAACAAGCGCCTTACTATTCTAATCCCATTTTCCAACACTTGGCCCATATCCTTGAATGCTTTGACATTGCAAGTGTCTGAGGAGAATACATTTTTGGGAAGTCTGAGGAGAGTGCATTTTTAGAAAATTGTGAAATGTTATTCAGCCTGAATGTGTGAACTCAGACTTGGAGGGAGATGAGGAAGTTGTAAATATAATAGATATATAGATGATTTCATAATGAGCTAACTATGAGGATAATGTCTTGGGCAATGAGCAGATGGGTGGACACACAGCCCAGAGAAAGAGGAGAGTTAGGCAGACAAAAGGCTGGTTGATAATAAGCAAGGGAACAGGAAAAACTAGAAAGGTGATAATTGAGGCTATGAGTGGATGGAAATGGATTGGCTGTGCTAAAAGCAACCCACGTAATGATAATTGCAGAAGGAGCTATGTCATATGGAAATAAAGTCTGTGTCTGTAAGTCTGAAGCAGCATTATTTCTTTTACCACACCCTATTCTGGGGGCTATCATAAGCCAGAAACTGAACTGGACTAGCTATATAAATATTATGGTTACAAGAGAGGGTCAGAGGCTAGAAATCCTACAGTGACTAACTCACCTCAAGAGTGTGATGGAATACTCTCTGCTTGCCGGGATGAGTGCAGCTCCATCAACACAAAAGAAATTAAAGCCCTTCGGAGTAAATCAGCCGACTTGACTGGCACCATGTCCACAACTATTCACTCCCTCATTCAGTAGCAGCAGTATGTGTGTGTGTGTCACGCACAAATACACTACAGATATTCAGCAAGGCTCATTAGACAGCACCTTCTAGCCCATGACTACTTCTATCTGGTAGGAGGGGATTCATGGCAACACCACCACTTGTAAGATTCCAGCTCCCCCCCGCCTCAACAAGCCACTCACCATCTTGATTTGGAAATATATCACCATTCCTGCAGTGCTGATTGGTCAAAATCTTTAAATTCTCTCCCTAAGGGCATTGAGATCCAGTTATAGCATATGGACTGCAACGGTTCAAGAAGGTAATACACACTATCACCTTCTCAAGGGGATAGCAAAAAGCCAGCAAGACCTACACTATCTCATGAATGATTGAAAAAAAGTTATGCTCATAAGCTTGCTAACTTTCACTCGTGAGAGAGTGGACTGCACATTTCTCCAAATGCAAGAAGGGTAGTCAAGCTAGATGTAGGAAGTGATGAGTTGTAATAGATAGACTTTTACATCCTGCAGTGACATATTATTTCTCATGTCACCAGCTGAGCTAATATTATGTCCATGCCTATACGTATCTCAGGTGTATCTTGCTGGGATATCCTTAAATGTCTTATGCAGTTAATGTGAATCGATCTTGTTATTCCTTCTTGCAATAAAGTGCACTACTTTACAACATAAAGGTATTCCGAGTGCCATAAGTATAGGTAATTGCCTGGAGAGGATATGACTATGAACAGTTATACAGATATTAATGCCAGGTGTTGTTTTTCTCTCCTTTTTGTGGAAGAAAATAGTGCAAACAAATCATGTTGAGAGCTCATCTGTATTATAATAATTTGGCTAGCCCTCCAGCTGCAGCAGGAGGGTTCTCAGCAGCAGGACACAATTCCCACTCTATTTTTCTCCTCAAATCTTGGCTTGAACAGAAACATGATGCTGATGTTTAAAAACCTATATTTTATTAACTTAATTGTAACTACAGAATATACTTTGGATACAAACTTTAGCGCACAGCATGCATAAAATTGCTTAAGAGATTTATGGAATTCTTACATTTTTGTCAAAGTCTATAGAATTATTTATTTTGTACATTGTTCTTTATGTTGTCAATAGTTTTGTGGAGACAAAGGGAGACACTTGACTACAGCGCTTAAATCAGGGGAAATGTGCTGTTGTACAACATGGCATTGCAGCAGTGGTTTAAATTTTTTTTTAAAAGATTCTCTACAGCCCAACAAGTCCACACCAACCCTCTGGAGAGTAACCCACCCAGACCCATTCCCCTAGCGTATATTTATGCTGACTAATGCACCTATCACTATGGGCAATTTAGCATGACCAATTCACCTGACCTGCACACCTTTGGATTGTGGAACAAAGCTGGAGCAACCCACACAGACGTGGGGAGAATATGCAAACTCCACACAGATAGTCACTCAAGACGGGAATTGAACCCAGGTGCCTGGCAATGGAAGCCAGCTAACCACTGAACCACCATGCTACCCCAAAATAGCTATCAAACTATCAAACCTCTTGCTGCCAATACATTAATTGATCAATTGATCAATTGATTTTACATCTGCAAATTGGCTAGGTCAATCTTGACTTGAAACTAAATTGTCATTTGTTCATTGACATGGAGCCACAATCCTGAAGTTCGATCTTTAATGGCATTATGGATTCCTGACACCTCTCAGCAGTCCAAGAAGGGAGCCACCCACCAGCTTCTCAAACAGCAATTAGCGATGGATAATAAATGCTGGCCCAGCCATTGACACCACAACTCATGAATGAATACAAAATAAGTTTTTATATTCAGTCTGGAAAGGATCCCAACTGCAGCAACCAATGGTTGGTACCACAACAAATGATGCACTTGAGCGTTACATAGGATTATTAAATTATTAGCAAAAATACCAATTATTAAAACTTAACTTTATTATCAGAAGCTAACATTCAACCTAATGGTTTGCAAAGATTACCTTTCCTGTGGCATCTTTGCACCGGGTTTGGTTCCTCCAACTTAATCTCAGATACGGGCCTCTTGTGCCTGGAGCCTCTCAGAAGAAATTCATCCTCTTCTTCAGGTGGTAAAGGCATCAAGGCTATGATATCCACCATGCCTATCACAGACGATGAGGTTTCTTCGACATTAGATGGAAGGCAAGAACACATTAGTTCTGACACAATCTCTGACTGTTTGAAGAGTCGTCGAAGAGCCAGGCACGTTTTGTTCCTGCACTGTTTTGCCGCTCTCATGTGATCCATATGCTTTTTCAGGAGCACTTCATCTACCCAAACCTTCTCCATCATGAGACCTGACTTTTCATCGACTATGTCTCTTACCTAGCAGGCCTATTTCCATGGTTTCAGCACCGAACTTCATCTCCTGAAGTTAAACAGTCTCTCTCATTTTGTGGAGTCTTGTGTCCAACATTGGCTTTCCTTGTGACGTTTCACCCTTGCCCTCAGGTCTGAGCAGGTTAGATTTAACCTGATGCCGTGTTCTCCCTATCAGCAAAACTGCTGGAGCTATCCCTGTAGTTTCCTGGGGGGTGGCCTGATAATCAAACAGGTGCCGGGACAATTTGGTGTTGAGTGAAACTGTTTCTTTAAGCCTGCCTTAAATGTTTGGACTGTCCTATCTGCCATTGGTGGATAGATGGTATGGAGCTGTCCTCATGTGCCGAATGCTGTTCAATTTCAGGAAATATTCAAATTCTCTGCTGGTAAATGAAGCCCGTTATCTGTGACCAATACATCCAGGAGCCCATGTACAGAGGAACCTCGATAATTTGAACATCAAATCTCCAAATTTCAGATTATCTGAAGAAGATCTCAAGGTTCCGATAGAAACATTGCATTAAAGAAGTGTTTTAGCACTGATCGTGTCTTTTGTTTACAATGATTAAAAATGAACCTGGCTCACTGTAATGCTGCTGAGAACAGATTTGGACATCAATGGGAGCACAGGCACCTTCTCCAAATTACTGACTCCACTACCCCACCCTCTCTCTTTCCCCCGACACTTTCCCTGGAGTTCAACACAGGGATGTACTCTAAACCCTCCTACCCCAGATAATCTCTCCAACATTGTTCTGTACAGGGCAAAGGTAGAACTTGTCAAAAAGTTGCAGTTAACAGGTGTGTAGGTGTGTGCGCGTGCACGCGCGTGTTTGTGCGTGCGCGTGTGTGTGTGAGCATGTGTGGGAGATTGTGCGTGTGTGTGTGCGTGTGTGT
>NC_057714.1:45742336-45757899 GCF_004010195.1 Chiloscyllium plagiosum | reverse complement strand
AATGCTGCAGGTCCCTTACACACAAGTGTGTGTCTGCTCAGAAACAAACCCTGAGACAGAGAGAGGGAGCAAGGCAGGCAGAGTGAGGAAAAAGGAAACTTCAGAAAACTCCGAGCCAAAGAGGAGAGGCATTTAATCAATTAACCAAATAATCAATTATCTGAACAAAATAGTGCCTGCCCATCTCATTCGGATAATCAAGGTTTCTCTGTATTGAATTGAATTTATTGTCAGGTGTACCAAGGCACAGTCAAAAGCTTTGTTTTGCGAACAATACAGGCAGATTACATAATGAAGTGGCATAGATAGTAAATAATAGGTAAATAGCAACAAAAACAAAAACACAGGTACAGGCGATTTTGTTAAGAGTTTGTCAGTCCATTCAGTATTTTAACAACAGTAGGATCGAAACTGGTACAAAATCAGCTGGTGCCTGTGTTCAGGTTTCTGTACCTTCTCCCTGATGGTAGAGTTTGTAGAAAAACATTGCCAGGGTGGGATGGATCTTTGAGAATGCTGGCATCCTTTCCTTAACAATGGGCCTGGTAGATGGATTCTAAAGATGGAGGTTGGTCTTTGTGATTGTCCGGGCTGAGTTCACCACTCTTTGTAACCATCTTCGATCTTGAATGGTACAGTTGCCATACCAGGTAGTGATACATCCAGACAGAATGCCATCGATAGCACACCAATAAAAGTTGGCAAGGGTATTCGTCGTCATGCCAAATTTCCTCAGCTGCCTGAGGAAGAAGAGACATTGTTGGGCCTTTGTAACCACTGCGTCCACATGAAGAGTCCAAGAAAGTTTGTTGTGGATGACCACTCCCAGGAGCTTGACACTCTCCACTCGTTCCACCTCTGTGCCGTTAATGTGTGGGGGGGCATGAGTAACATTCCTCCGAAAGTCAATAATGAGTTCCTTGGTTTTGCTGACATTGAGAGCTAGGTTGTTCTCAGTGCACCATTTTTCCACGTCTTCCACCTCCCATCTGTAGTCTGTTTCAGCGCCACCTGAGATTTGACCGACTATGGTAGTGTTATCAGCGAACTTGTAAATAGCGTTAGTCTGGTATTTGAGAACATAGTCATGGGTAGACAGTGTGTTCAGTAGGAGGCTGAGTATGCACCCCTGGGGGCTCCAGTGTTGAGCGTTAGTGAGGATGAAATATTGTCCCCAATTTTCACTGATTGTGGCCTGTGGGTCAGGAAACTGAGGATCCAGTTGCAGAGAGTGGGACTTAGTCCAAGAGCACTAAGTTTAGTAATAAGTCTCGAAGGGATAATAGTGTTGAAGGCCGAAGTGGGTCAAGAGTAATGGGGAGGCTGGAGTTGATTAACATGATGACCAGCCTTTCAAAGCACTTCATGACCACTGAAGTTAGGGCCACTGGGCGGTAGTCATTGAGACATGCTGCGTGAGCCTTCTTAGGCAAAGGGATGATGTTGGCCCTCTTGAAACAGGCAGGGACAGTGGCCTGCTGCAGGGAGAGGTTGGAGATGTCTGAGAAGACCTCTGCCAATTGATCTGAGCATGCTCTGAGTGCACGGCCTGGTACTATGTCTGGTCCTATCGCTTTCCTTGGATTCGCACAAAGGAAAACTGATCTCACCTCTGATGCAGTGACTGTTGTGATAGGTTCATCAGGTCTTGCCGGAATAGGTGTTACCTCTCTGCCGAAATTCTGCTCAAAGTGAGCATAGAAGGCATTGAGACAATCTGGAAATATTGCAAAAAATGCATGCAGCTTTTCTATCATTGTTCCCATGTTTGATGATTGAACGAGAAGCATGTCCAACCACTTTGAGTAGGCGCCCACAATCACTATAAACATAGACTCTATGAAACGACCTGCATTGTCAGCATGCAACCGAATGCAGTGTTTACTTGGTCATTCCCACAAATCTGGGGGAGCTGCTGGAGATAATTTTGTCCCTGCTGACACTCTGGGCACTGCCCCATTAACACAACTATGATGGCATCTATTCCTGGTCAGTAGATTCCTTCCTGAAGAAGGGCTCATGCCCGAAACGTCGATTCTTCTGCTCCTTCGATGCTGCCTGACGTGCTGCGCTTTTCCAGCAACACATTTTCAGCTCTGATCTCCAGCATCTGCAGTTTTCACTTTCTCCTGGTCAGTAGATATAACTTCTCACCAAGGTCTTCATTTTGGAAACTCCTGGATGACCCTGGTGGAATTCAGCCAATACATACGATGATGTGGTCTCAGTGGGTCCAGCTTGGTTGTGATAGCCCTTTGGTTTCCCTCATCTCCACCAGCTATTTTAGTTTTGGCAGGATTGGATCTTCTAGCGTCCACAGTCTGATATTGTCAGTGGTGACTGAAATGGTGTCCAGAAAGCTTAAAAACAGAACTGACTCATCCAGTGATGGCACTGTTGGTGGTGTACCTGCCAGCAGGTGACAGATCTCAAGACATCCACATTTGTTACTTGTCCTCCTGGACAGTGTTCCAACTTGGAATTGTATGCACTTAGAATAAGAGCTCACTGCTGAAGATGACCTGAAGCTATGGGCAGCATAACCTTGTCCTCTTTGAGTAGCTCTACCAGAGGTTTGTGGTCTGTTACAATTACAAATTTACATTCGTAAAGTTAAAAATCACACAACACCAGGTTATAGTCCAAACCTGTTGGACTATAACCTGGTGTTGTGAGATTTTTAGCTTTGTACACCCCAGTCCAACACTGGCATCTCCAAATCATGACTACATTCGTAAAGGTATTGGTGGACTTTCTCAGACCAAAGATGAGTGTCAAACCTTCCTTGTCTCTCTGGGCATATTTGTGCTCTATATCAGACAATGCCCAGAAGGCATATGCTCTTGGGCATTCCTCTCCATTGGACCATCTGTGAGCCAACACTACCCCAATACCATATGGGGAGGCATCACATGCGAGCACCAGATCTCGTTTGGGATCATGGTGTGCCAACACCTTAGATGATAGCTGCTTTATCACTTCCCTAAAGGTTGCATCTTAGCTATTAGACTATTTTCAAGCTGGACCCTTTCTCAATCACAGTTGTCAGGGTGCCAGGATGGATGACAGATTATGTGTGAACTTGTCGTAACAATTCACCAATCTAAGAAAGGACCTAAGCTCTGTTACAGACATGGGTCAGGATACCTTTGATTGACCTTGATATACCTTCCAACAGGTATAATCCAGTCTTGTTGACTCTGTAGCCCAAGTAGATCACTTGGAGTGCCCAGGACACAAGTTTTTCCCTTCTCAGGCATACACCCACTTTGGAGAAACATCTAAGGACTACGTCTGAGTTCTCTAAGTGTTCTTTATTGGTCTCCCTATGATTAGCATGTCATCTGGATAAATGGCGACCTGGTGTAGTCCTTGTAAAATATTTTCCATAGTCCACTGGAATATTGCACAGGCTGATGATACCCCAAAAGACCTATTGGTCTCCTATACAGTGTTGGTACAAACACTTATAGGCATTCATTATTGGGAATCTTCATCTTATCGCAATTGCAGGTACACCTAGCTCATGCCCAGCCTCATGAAAGACAGCTTGGCCTGGATCCTAAAGAAAATGTTAACCACTTGGACGAGGTGTGATTTTGTTTTCGGGTTTTTTTGTGTGAGCTGACCTATAGCCCTTCTTTCAAGATATGCCCTGAGTGAGGCAATGCAATTGCCTTCACTCAAATGGTATCTCCAAGCTCAGTCAGCCTGGCAAGGGTGTCCACTTCCATTGGCATACCCAGTTACTCATATACTCTACTTGCCACATTTTTTAATGACAAAGCCAGTTGTAGTGCCAGTCTGAAGTCTAGTTGAGCTTCAGCCAATGGAGAGTTTGCATAGTTACATCATTAATCCCACATACTAACCGGTGTCTCAGCTTCTCACTAATGCTTAAATCAAAGTCATATGTCTCTGCCAGACATCTTAACCTCATCAAAAATCCCGAAATGGATTCTCTTGTTCTCAAATTGCTGAGTAAAACCAATAGCATCTCAAAACTAGAGGAGGCTTGGGGTAATAATATTCTTTAAATCTGCCAATTCTTGAAAGGTTTAAGTGTCTAGTGCCTCAGGAAACAATAGGCTCTCAATAACCAAAAAAAAAGCTGTGGGTCCACAAGCTTTCAGAAGACTTAGCTGTTAGCGAGTTTTGAGAAGATTTATAGCTCAGGTTGAGGTTCTGGGCGTAGGTTTGCTCACTAAGCTGGAAGGTTCATTTTAAAACGTTTCGTCACCATACTAGGTAACATCTTCAGTGAGCCTCCAGATGAATTACTGGTGACATGGCCCGCTTTCTGATTATATATTTAAGTTTCCTTGGGTTGGTGATGTCATTTCCTGTGGTGATGTCATTTGCTGTTATTTTTCTCAGGGGGTGTTAAATGGGATCCAAGTCAATGTGTTTGTTGAAATGGTTCTGGTTTGGAATGCCATACTTCTAGGAATTCTCGTGCATGTCTCTGTTTGGCTTGTCTTAGGATGGATGTGTTGCCCCAGTCAAAGTGGTGTCCTTCCTCATCCGGATGTAAGGATACTAGGGAGAGTGGATCATGTCTTTTTGTGGCTAGTTATTGTTCATGTATCCTGGGGCTAGTTTTCTGCCTGTTTGTCCAATGTAGTGTTTGTTACAGCTCTTGCAAGGTATTTTGTAAATGACATTAGTCATTTTTATGCAGACAGATTTTTATACACATTATTATATAGACAACAAACAAACACCAACCCAAGGAAACCTAAACACATAAATAGAAAGCAGGCCATGCCACCAGTGCCTCATCTGGAGGCTCACTGACGATGTTACAAAATATGGTGACAAAATATCTGAAAATGAACCTACCAGTTCATCAAGCAAGCCTACATCCAGAATTAGTTGCTGCTTTTCATCTGCCACAATACCATTTCCCCGGAAAAAAAATCACATTCTTTCTACATAATGGGCCCAGTCATCAATGGCAGGATCAAACGAGTCAAGCTTCCCAAATAATGATATGATGCCAGAAATGTTTGACCCAACTCAAACACGACTGTTGTGAATTAATTTCTTTAGAATCATACATTTTTTCTATCATCACCATTGAAATAACTCCACAGAGACCGGTATCCCATCACCAAGACACCCTTTATTTATATGCGCATAGTACTTGACACTATTCTGTTTCTCTAAGAGTGAAAAGAATCTCTGACAGTCCTGTCAGGGCTCCCAGATTGGACCAGGTTCACAGCCCCAATCAGGGAATTCATATTCTATGAGGTCCACCTGGTTGACCTCATTACAATCGCTACAAATGTCTCTCATGAGAAACATAGGTTGTAAAATCATCTTGTTGCAACCAGATGAGAAGTGACAAACCCACTCGCCTCAATTCAACCTGTTTGGTTGGTTGCAACAAAGATTTATATTCTTTTTAGCATGAGGCTATACCTCTGCAATTGAGATTGAGTTAACTCGCTCACCAGAAACAATAAGGGGCCAATTGTAAGTTCTTTGAATGAAATTTTGTTATATGCTCACACCAAGGAAAATAATAACCATGCATCCTCAAACATATATTGTTTGTGGGTGGCACAGTGGTTAGCACTGCTGCCTCACAGCGCCAGAGACCCGGGTTCAATTCCCACCTCAGGCGACTGACTGTGTGGAGTTTGCACATTCTCCCTATGTCTGCGTGGGTTTCCTCCGGGTGCTCCTGTTTCCTCCCACAGTCCAAAGATGTGCAGGTCAGGTGAATTGGCCATGCGAAATTGCCCGTAGTGTTAGGTAAGGGGTAGATGTGTAGGGGTATGGGTGGGTGACGCTTCGGTGGGGCGGTGTGGACTTGTTGGGCCGAAGGGCCTGTTTTCACACTGTAAGTAATCTAATCTAATATATATTCACAGATAAAAATCTGAAAAAGGGATAGTGCCCAGTTCAAAGGAAACATTAAATGAGCATAAAATTTAAATTCCTTAGGATGTCCTTAAGACTTTGATTTGAGACCATAATCATTTGATTCATCAAACTTCTGAAGAAGAGTCACTGGACTCTAAACATTAACTCTGCTTTCTTTCCAAAGATGCAGCCAGACAGATTGTATTTCTCTAGTAATTTCTGTTGTTGTTTCAGATTTCCAGCATCTACAGTTCTTTGATTTTAGGTTAGTCATTTAATTATTGTCTTGTATCCTCAGCAGTCGTGAATATTTCTCTTTACCTTTGAGTTTTCTGATATATCCTTTGAACCAACTCTGTGACCAGATGCTTTTCCTTCCTGAGAGACTGAAAGAGCAGTTCCTCAAATTGGCTACAGTCACAAATCCATCTCCTCCATTCTGCCAAAAGCAATTCACTGAGATTTAGCTGGTTTGAATATTCCAATGTCTGGGTCCCTTGCTCCTAGCTCGATAATTGGAGGCAGTGTTTTTTATTTCTAATCTGTGAAATTTACCATACAAGTGTATTTCCTCTAGCCTGACTAGTTTAGATGTCTTTTGATAAAAATATTAATTTTGGTTCAAATAGATGTTTTTGTTCCACATTAGTTTCAGAAAGCTTATATAATCTATATGGTCAGCTGATTGCTGTGGCAATTTTAAAATCTTTCTGTTAATTAACTCCATAATGATCCCAGATATTAAAATCTGAAAATGGAATTTGAGAATTGATTGTTCGTATTTGATCACTGTCATGATAATTGAGATGCTGTACAAACAAAGGGTATTATTTAACATAGACATTAAAAGTTAGCAGCAGCCACATTAGCTATTCCTGATTAGGCAAGGAAAGCATACTTATGGATGGGGCTAAAGATCATTTAAAAATGAGAGTGATTAATTGGATATCAGCCATGAGGCAAATGACCTGACCTTGTCTCCATATGTAACCATTCAAAAGAAGAACAAGCAAGACAAGATAAAAGAGAAAGGGCAAAAGAGACAGACAGAGACAGAGAAAATAAGAGCATGAAAACCAAAAGCCACAAACGAAGAGTCATTTAATGCTCCCAATCCAGTTCTAATATGAAAAGTATGGAATTCATATTAGACTGCATATTACTGTCTGAGTTCCTTGTGATAATTTATCTGAGAATGTAATGAATGTAAAGTTCCTATAGTCCTACCAGATCATAAGGCTGCTTTCTCATTACAAGGAGTCAAAGTGGTGGTGATTTAACCTGAGGGTCACCACATCTCAGGGAAGGGTGAGGTTAAGAAGTAGATTCTTTATGGCAACCTCAGCAAGTGCGGAAATTGAACACACACTACCTAGGTCACAAATCAACCAACTGAGCTAACTGACCCTCTCGAGAAACTAATAAACTTGGCTTCATATTACATGCCTCTACCATGGGTATTTTCAGCAAGACTCATGTATCAAAGGTTGGGTAACAAACCCATCACCTTGCCATCATCTACCAAAGTTAGCAGCTCATTCGCCATACGTCACTGAATAATTAGAAATCAATTGTGTTTCTAAATAAACCTGTTGATTCTAATGTGCACCTGCCCATATTCTAATGCCATTGGCATAGACAGTCAGGTGGGAGTGGATATATCTTTTCTTTTAAGTTTTTAAATCAACAGGAAGGAAAGAGTGTATCATTTTCAGAGGGTGCCCTTGCTCTTTTGGAGACTTTCTTCCCTGCCCATGCTTCAAAACCTACCACCTCTCACCCTTTTACCTAAGATGGGCATCCCCTTTCCCAAATGTGCCAGATGTGGTTGCTTCTGGGTTTCATTGGACCTCATCGATGGACCTACCTGCAGTCCTGGCAGAACCTACTTAGAAATGCTGTTGTTGCCAAAATTGTTTGGGTTGACCATAGTTGCAGAGGTAGGACTTCTGCTGTTGAGAAGTAACATCCACCTTTGCATTAACCTAGCCCCTGGTGGTACTTTATACCTGCAGGACAGACTTGTTCTCCATCTTTTGACAAAGTGCTAACTTTAGTTCGGGGCTGGGGGTATGAGTCATTCACTCCTCATACATTCTTAATGTGACTCAAACTCATTATTTTCATGACAGAACAGTTTGCCAATACAGTTCTATAATAAAAGAATAGGGACTCAGAACACCCAAGCCATCAGCCAAAATTACTGTAAACATATTGGCTGTAGGGTTTTTCCATACCTTTTCAGAAAGATAAGCAATCTTCCACTGTTCCAGCACACAGTTGACAGATGCTCTGTTTCACTACAGTGAGACATACATTAACATTAGCATGGCAGAAACGCCATATGGGGTGGCAAATGTTTTTCTTTTGACATCATAACTTGCTCAAGCACAGGATTATATGAACTGCATTCACAAAACACTTTGTGTTCATCCTATAATGATCTATTCAGACATCAGTGATTAAGATACTGCTCCATCATTGTCCCAATAAACTACAACTATGAAATGAAGATCACTGATGTCAATGCATTTTTCCCCAGGAATTGTGCATAAATATTTCATCTTCCACATTTCAAACATGCAAGAGAGGCCAGATTGAAAATTGTATGCAAATCCAATTGTATGCAAAACAGCTATGACTCATAACATTTTTATATGGTCCATGTATTGACCAAATAGATCTATAATCTTTTCTTATTCATTCAGACAATGTGGGCATTCATTGTCCATCCCTAATTAGAGTCATGGCTTGTGGGTCTGGAGTCACATTTAGGCCAGACCAGATAAGGACATTAGTGAAGCAAACGAGCTTTTCCCAAAATTGGTGTTGTGATCATTATCACACTTTTAATTCCAGATTTTTATTGATCCAAATCCTGCCATCTGTCTTGGTGGGATTTGAACCAAGGTTCCCAGAACATAATCTGGGTATTTGGATTTATAGCCTAGCAAAAATACCACTAAGTCATCGCCTTCCCAAATCAGATGCATGGATGTATCAGATAACTTGTTGAATGAGTTCTTGCTCTACTATATTTATGTTATCATCCAGTCATTGTACTATCTTTCTCACAAACTTTCTAACTAAGATAATGTCATATTTAAAGCTACTTATTTATCACCAGTACATCTGATGCTGTCAGCTATTTACACACACTTAACTCCTGGGCATATCTTGCAAGTATGTCCAAACTGATTTGCATACTAATGTACATTAATCTTAATTGCTTAGCCACCCTTTCATCATTCACTACATTAATTCATAAAAGCATCTCAACTACTTGAAGCATAACAAATCCCTTGACACCACCTTACCACAGTACTTTTGCTGAGATTAGTACTTGGGTCTGCTTTCTGTCCACAGAAATGTATGACCATTCTATTGCAGAGAGAGGCAATTTGGTCCAGTGAGCTTTTGCCAGATCTCTGCAGGAGTGATCTACCTCATCACATGTACTCTCCCTACCTTGTGCCGCATTCCGTTTTCTTCTACAGGTGTTTATCCAATTCACTTTGACAATTGAATTTGCCTCCAGGGAATGCATTCAAACTATTTGCTGCTTAAGTAAAGTTTCTCCTCATCATGTCTCTTTGGTTCATTTTTCAAATTTCCTCTGGTTCTTGACCCTTCCATTAAGTGGCACAGTTTCTCTCGATCTTCTCTGTCTGACTCTCTTATGATTTTGAAATAAATCAGCTGTTAAGCTTCTCTTTTGTAAGGAGTACAACCTAAACATACAAGATAATGGAGAAAAATCTTATTCAAAATCCTTGTTTACTCTAATGCTTTCTTTTGTCACTTCTTCTCAGTTCCATCTCTTAAATTCTGTTTCGGAAAAAGTGTTGAATTTCTTTTATATCTACTTTTTGGTCAGAAATATTTGTTTGTTGATCTCATGCCTCTAGAAGCTATTCTGGTGTTTTTGTATATGATTCCCCAAGAGCCTAAAGGATTTTGCCAAAGAATCTTATCTCAATTTCATTTCCTGCCATTTTTGCTCTGTTCATTTTCATTTTGTCTAATCACAGATGGAACAGAAATACAGATATTTGCTGTAAGCACATCACAAACAAATGATTGTGGGGTAATCTTGCTGGTTCCCTATTTTGTCCCATCTATTACATATGTTTATATTGTGGCTTATCTTGCTAAAAGTCCTTTGCTAAAAATTGTCTCTTTGCAGCTGTGTGACGCAAGCCTGTGTAAACAAGAGTTATCACTCAATTTGCACATTTTCAGCAAGAAAACTGTCATGTTGACCCAATTTTGAATGAGAGCCAATGCATTCAGCAAATATATTGAATGAAAAGTAAATGCTCCATCTTTACACATCTTCTGAAAGCTTGTTTTGATGTGGTGAGTCCAGTTAACTCAGTTGGCTGATGATTAGCATTTGGTTCAGATGAGTGCCAGTGGGTTTGACTCCCATATCAGCTGAGATAAACTTACGACCTGCTTGTTTACCTAACCCTTGAGAATGGAAGGCAATGATTAACAGCTAAGTGAAATAATCTGATTGAAACAGCAGCAGACAATCAGCCACTTTCTGTTGAGCAGAATACATGGGATGAAGAAATGAATGATGTGGTATTCTTGATTTCATTGGCACTAGTGGTCATGTTTGGAATCTGAGCTCTGGAATCCCTCTCAACCCAAACCTCTCTGTCTTTCACTGTGTTCTTTACAGCATGTCTTAAACCTTAACTCGTTGCCAAGCTTTTATTTGTCTGCCCTCAGATTTCCTTATCTGGTTTCATGTGAAAATTCATTTGATACCACTTCTATGATATACCTACGGATGGTTGACAATTTTAAAGGTGCAATATAAATGCAAGTTGTTGTTATTCTAGTATGATACATGCTATGTCACGATAGAGACAAAAAGTGTTTCAAAAGAAAGTCAAAATGCCAATTACAAGATCAAAAATACAGCAATATTTCATATTCTAAGAATTTTCACAAATGATTACAAATACTTAATAACACATTATTTTTGGAGGCAAGTTATATTTTAAATCACAGAAATGAACACCCTTATTAAGTGTTTTTAAATCAACCAGTTGAGATGTGTTACTGCATATCTTTGGGGTAGATGGGACATGAACCTGGGCCTTTGTCCAGAAACTGGGACATTCTCCCTGGGCCATAAGAGCCTTAAATTTATGACACACCACACTCTCCACAGAATTGCAGTCCTTCAATAAAACAAAACACAGTTGCTTTCATCTTCCAACAATCAGCATGGCATTAGGGAGACCCGAAAACCATGTGAAACCATAGAAAATAGTTCACAACCAACATCGGAATTGGAGCTGAAAACAGAGTGATAGAGCAGCAAAGAGTTTGCAACCAGCATGGGAATGGGTACTGAAAACAGCATCAAAGGTAATCAAAGGGAACCACGGTAATCTCTAACCGTTGCACCAATGCCATCCTTAATCAGCAGTGCTGTCTCTCCATCTTCACCTGCTACCTTGTTCTTCTTGGATACAACCTTCATTACTCAGAACTCAACCTTTGTTACCCTCTATAATGGCTATTTATCTTACAGGTCGTTCTCCTAAAACGCATATTGCATTAATATTAATTCACTATAACATGATTGATGAAGTGGGGACACTGTTACTCTCACACAAACTTTTAAAATGTGTGCAGTGTATTGGTTATAATGTGATTCCAGTCCCATTAGTTTAAATGGTGCTGCTATTACATTATTTTCTTAGAACATGGGATTTCACGAGAACAGAACTGTAGTGTTAGAGCAGAATTGGCTGTCTTTGTTTGCTATAATGTGTACTATATCTTTGTTTACTTTGTTTATGAATGGTACGCTAATTCAGATACAAAATCACCAGTTGTGTCTTATTGTTATCTTTGAAACACGTAATCTTTGGAGAAACTCATATTAGACTCTCTACAGTGAGGAAACAAGCCCTTCGGCCCAACTAGTCCACGCTGACCCTCTGAAGAGTAACCCACCCAGGCCCATTTCCCCCTGACTAATGCACCTAACACTATGGACAATTTAGCATGGCCAATTCACCTGACCTGCACATCTTTGGACTGTGGAAGGAAACCGGAGCACCCAGAGGAAATCCATGCAGACATGTGGAGAATGTGCAAACTCCACGCAAACAGTCACCAAGGCTGGAATCAAACCTGGGACCCTGGTGCTGTGAGACTGCAGTGCTAACCACTGAGCCACCATGCTACCCCTTGCATTCCTAGGTTTTATTTTTCCTTTGTCTCTTCCACCTGTTCTCTGACCCTCCATTTCCATATTGCTACTTTCCTCATTAACCCCGTGTCTACTTTGATATGTTACAGCTTTCCACATTTGCCTCCTTGCCCTTGCTATTTAGTTTATAATCTTTTGCACCTCTCTGCTTATGCAGTTCACAAAAACACTGGTCCCTACACAGTTCAGGTCGAAACTGTCCCAATAGTACAGCTGCCACTTTCCCCAGTATTGGTGTCAATGGTCCTTGAGCCAGAATCCTTTGTTTCCACCTCAGTCTTTCAGCAACAGAGTCATTTCTCTAATTTTATGTACCCAATGCCAATGTGCAGATGCCTGAGGTACTAATCCACAGATTATATCCTTTTAAATTTTGCTTTTTAATTTAGTGTCTGATACTGGTGCTAACCTCTGCATCTTTCATCTTTGACAATTCCATCCTGTTATTTCTCTCTGATTTAGTAAGTATTCCAAATTACTTTTGCTTTGATTCCTTCCTTTTCTTGTTATTGCTCAGTATTCAAACTTCCACTGCTGTGTAAATTGCTGCATGTGAACTGTCAAATGGAAAATGAATTTGATCTTACAGACATTATGCATCTACACATTGGCATGGCACACACACTAGAATGATATTGTTATATACAGCATTTGATTATCTTTGTCTGAAATTACACACCAAATCTTGACTTTATTTCAAATCAGATATTTGTTCAGGACTTTTCCAAAGCTGCCTTGTTTTGTCTGGATTTTTATTGCATGTCAATTACTCTGTGAGATGAAGTTCCTACATGAGTTGTGTTTCAATAGCAACACAGGAGGTAGGGAAAAGAATAGGCCACTCATCCCCTGAAACTACGCTGCTTTTCTAGATCATGGCTAATCATCTACATCAACGTCATTTCCTGCACATTCTCCATTCCACTTGATGCCTTTTATATCTAGAAATTGATTATTATCTCTCTTGAACATGCCCAATGATTGAGCCTTCATATGACTCTGAGATAAAGAATTCCAAAGATTTTTTGCCTTTTGTGTGAAGTTATTTATCCTCATTAAAGTCCAAAATAGGTTGTTTTTTATTATGATACTGTATCCATGGTTCAATTTCATGATCAACTTCCAAAGCTGACTCACATGTCAAATCAAATACATTGATCTTCACATTATACCTCTTCCACTTTTACTAATTTATATCCATCTTGTGCTTCAACATGCATGACCGTACATTGAATTCCATTAAAAATCATCTGCCATTCCTTGGTTTTCCAACTCAATGAGCACATATCACTTTAAATGCTTCCAATCTGGCTCATAATTTGATGTTGTGAGAAATTGTTATAAATTATAAAGCTCCCTCTATAGGTCTGTAAAGAGTGAACAGCTGGTAACCAAGAGAAGAACCCTTCATTACTCTTCTGGCCATTGTTCCCACCCTGATGTATTTCAACTTATTGTCAAATACTTATTTTACCTGTATGGCAAAATGGACAGCAATTCTACAAGTTACAACATTCATAAATATCTTATCAAAACGCTTTAGAAGACATAAACAGATTATATTCACTGGATGATAAAGTTGAAAAACTACAAGAACTCTTCAAAAAACACTTATTTTATAAATCCACTATAATTTTTTTCTCTTATAGTTTGTTGTGCTCTTTTGATGAACATTGACAGCACCTTGTGGATTTCTTTTAACTCCCATCCACACAAAGGATAGTAGCTCAATGACCAAATGAATCTCAAATTGATACTACACTACTTTTGAAATGATAGAGTAATATGTATTATTCCTCAGTTATTGGAGACCACTTCTGTTCTATTGAAGCATAAAACAGTTCAGCACAGAAGCAGACCCTGCTATGTCTGTGCTGACCAAGATGCCATTCTAAATCAATCCCATCTACCTGCATATGGTCTATATCCCTGTATTCTCTGCCTGTTCATGTTTCTGTCTCATGCCTCTTAAATGTTGCTAGGAAAAAGACTGACTATCCATACTATCCAGGCCTCTCATAATCTTATATACTCTACCGAGTTGCCCCTCAGCCTCTAATGCTCTCATGAAAGCAATCCAAGTTTGTTGAACCTCTCTTTATAGCCAATGCAGTCAACATCCTTGTAAACTTCTTTTGCATTCTCTCCAAAGCCTCCACATCCTGCCTATAGTGTGTGGACAAGAATTCCTTACAATACCCCAAATGTGGTCTATCTCAATATCCCAACTGATGGAGGTAAGCATGGTGCATGCTTTCTTTATCACCTTATCCACTTGTGTTGGCATATTAGGGAGTGATAGACTTGTACTGCAATGTCACTCTGTATATCAATCCTTTTCAGGGTCTGGCCATTTACTGTATTCTTTCTTCTTGCATATGACGTCCAAAAATACATCATTTCACACTTGCCCAGATTAAACACCATCTGCCATTTCTCTGCCCAACTTTCCAGCTTGTCTATATCCTGCTGTAACCTTTGACAACCTCCCTCACAACACCACCATTTTTTGTCCCATCTGCAAACTTACTAATTGGATCACTTACAGTTTCGTCCAAATCATTTAAATAAATTACAAACAACAGGGTCCCGGCACTGATTCTTGCAGAACGTCACTGGTCACAGACCTCCAGTCAGAAAAAATACCTTTCCAAAACTGCCCTCTGCCTTCTATGACTAAGCCAATTTTGTAACCAACTTACAACTCATTGCAAATCCCTTGTGACTTAATTGTTTGGACCAGCCAACCATGAGGGACTTTGCTAAATGCTTTAGTAAAGTCCATGTAGCCAACATCTGCTGCCCTACCCTCATCAATCATCTTTATCACATCCTCAAAAAATGTAATCAAATTTATGAAACAAGACCTCCTCTCACAAAGCCATGTTGACTATACCTAATCAGTCAATTTTTTTTCCAAATGCGAGTTGATCTTGTCCCTAAGAATCACCTTCAATAAATTCCCTACCACTTTAATGTAAGGCTAATTGGCTTAAAATTACCTGAATTATCCCTGTTGCCCTTCTTCAACAAAGAAACAACATTTGCTATTCTCCAGTCTTCTGGGACCTAGCCTGTGGCTAAAGAGGATACAAAGATCTTTGCCAAGCCCACCCCAAGCAATCTCCTCCTTTTCCTCATTCAGTATCCTGAGATAGATCCCGTCAGGGAGAAAGTGAGGACTGCAGATGCTGGAGATCAGAGCTGAAAATGTGTTGCTGGAAACGTGCAGCAGGTCAGGCAGCATCCAAGGAGCAGGAGAATCGACGTTTCAGGCATGAGCCCTTCTTCAGGAATGAGGAAAGTATGTCCAGCAGGCTGAGATAAAAGGTAGGGAGGAGGGACTTGGGGGAGGGGCGTTGGAAATGTGATAGGTGGAAGAAGGTCAAGGTGAGGGTGATAGGCCGGAGTGGGGGTGGGGGCGGAGAGGTCAGGAAGAAGATTGCAG
>NC_057714.1:45731573-45741095 GCF_004010195.1 Chiloscyllium plagiosum | reverse complement strand
CATTCCCAACGCCCCTCCCCCAAGTCCCTCCTCCCTACCTTTTATCTCAGCCTGCTAGACACACTTTCCTCATTCCTGAAGAAGGGCCCGAAACGTCGATTCTCCTTCTCCTTGGATGCTGCCTGACCTGCTGCGCTTTTCCAGCAACACATTTTCAGCACAGATCCCGTCAGGGACTGGGGAGTTATGTACCTTATTGATTTTTAACGCACCCAACACCTCCTCCTTCTTACTATTCACTTGCCCTTGAATCTCACCATACCCCTCTCTCATCTTACCATTCTGGGAATAATAACCAAATCAGGCACATTTTCAGTCTGTTTACATGTTTCCCATGTGCTGTGAGGGTGAGACAGTCTCTTGGCTTCAGACAGTACAGACACATATAACATGTACGCTATCTGCATTGTTGAACGATCTGTTTTAAGTACTCCTTCCGCTTATCACCCGAACCTTCTCAAACTCTGCATCACAGTTTTCTGAGCTCGGGCTAATTATATATTAAATCAGGGACGGTTTATCGCTGGATCCATGTGTCACTGACTTGGTCTGACTGCTGTGCATTTATTGCGTTTGGAGAATATTAGCTCGGCCCTAAGGCGTTATGGAAAAGATATCACTTGCGTTTGGGACAACGAGACGCATTTCGAATATACCTTTCCACTGGAATGTTTGCTATAAAACAGGACTCAGCGACAAAATGCTCTCTATATATTGGTTACTTGTTAGATTCCAAGTTTGATAAGCTATCAGGAAGGGCTCATGCCCGAAACGTCGATTCTCCCGCTCCTTGGATGCTGCCTGACCTGCTGCGCTTTTCCAGCAATACATTTTCAGCTCTGATCCCCAGCATCTGCAGTCCTCACTTTCTCCTCTAAGCTATCAGGAAACCATGTAACTGTTGTCCCAGGAGTCAAATCCATCTTTCTGTTCTCATGACTGCGAGATTTTTTTGAACGATATTAATAATTGTTTCCTGGTTTAAACATGATCAGCAGGGATAGATTTATTTGCTGAGAGATGGTTGAAAGATGGAATTGCTTGCTTCAGAGAGTGCCCACATAGCCCGTTTCTTGGAAGTTTAGTGACTGAAATTTAGTAGCCCTCTCATATTTCGCTGATTTCAGTCGTGGGACTTGACAGGGGTAACAGTGACAAATCACCGCTGTCGAGGACAACTTTCACTTGTCATTTAGAATTGCTTTTGTTAATCATTCCAAATTGAAGTTATTTTCCAAACTATTTAGCAATGATGATTGTAATGACCGATGTGGGTTAAAATGCCTACAAACTAATGACGGAAACACAGATATAATGAGAACACCGAGCGAAGTTTTAAACCACACACGCTTACAAACTTCTAACGGCACGAGTATTGAGTTTCTAACACACTTTTTAAGGTGCGATTTCCCTCCCCCCCCCCCCGCCCCAGAATTTCGCCTCCATTCCAATAATTAAAAAAAATTCTTAAGGGTGTTTAAAACTAGAACAGCAAATTGATTTCTAAACGGCGAATCTCTCATTCCATCTCAAGTTCCACTTATTTTTTTTAAAAAGCCCTAAGCCTCCTGGAGATTCCTGCACATCAGGATTACAGCTCACAGAGAAAGTGGGAATGAAAAGTCAAAGCTGAAAACAGATCTAAAAGCATAATTCAAAATGAAATAGCGACAAGATGCCGATCTCGACACGAGGGAATAGTTAATAGGCGATTGCTGTTCTATAATTTAGGGAATCTAATTCGGTGGCTGAACTGGCCGCTGGTCAATGTTTGCCTGCGATGTACAAGTACTTTCGTTAATGTAATAGGGAGAAGTGCAAATGAATTCAGTGATTGACAGTAGAAGCCCCGGTGATGATCTGGTTCGATTTATGCTCCCCCCTCACCAAACACAAAAGTCGTCCCTGTTTCATTCTGGCATGTGCTTTTTAACTATATGCACATATAGTGGTCAGTTCATTGCTGGTGATGGCGTTACTGGCCACATCACCGGGAGCTGAGCTCTCCTGTGTTTTTCCTCCTTCGAGTCCGCCAGAGGTTGAGTCCAATGCGGCTGGAGCGTGGCTGGCTGCGTTGCTCTGCGCCTGTCTGTAACCCTGGGTGTTCACAGGCACCAGCACCAGCAGCATGCTGGCAGTGTGAACATTACCGTGGAATCCCCGAGCTGCGGGTTGGCCTCCCCTTTGCCTACCCACCGCCCAGGATGGAGCCCGGAGCTGGTCACCTGCAGTGCCCGCTCTGACCGGACTGAACAGAAGCAACACAGAGGCTGCGGGCCGTCAACATCACTTCTGCCAGGTTCAACATCATCAACCTGGCTGCCTCCCCCCCAGGGGAGCCAAGTCTCCAACTCCCTCCGTGCCGGTCTGAGATCTTGTTTTGTTTGGCGGGGAGAGCGTGGCGGTGGGGATTTCCCCCTGTTATCCCGTTCCTTGCGTTTGTGTGGATTGGACAGGATGTGATGGGAGCTGTGGGCGAGCGGAGAGTGTGAAGTGCTGAGCTCTATCTCCCCCCCCCCCCCCCTCCTCCCTGCACATTAACACCCAGACCAGCACACAGGCTCGGTGCTTGGCGCTGCTTCCTCTGCAGGATTTTTTTTTTCAGAGCCGTGCGGTTCGGCTTTGCTTTGAACTGCTCCTGAAATCCCACTGAAGGAGGTGAAGAAGGCAACGCGCACAGATCTATCTATGTGTCGAGATATTTTGTACCCGTCAACTTGAATCAATGGCATTGAGAGGGGGCGCCAAGCGACGTTAAAAGACGTTATTCGGGAGCCCTCAGCAGGAGCAGGAAGGGGCGAGAGGAATGCACTGAACTCGGATCAGCTCAGTGGCTGGACCAGATTGCAACACCTTCGGAGGGCTGAAGGGAAAGAGACACAGAGACAGAGAGAGAGAGAGAGAGAGATCGCGGTAGCCAGCGAGTCCCAGCTCCAATGCCTGCCTTCTAATGTGGCTCTCCTCTGGTCTGTGAGAGTGTGTGTGTGTGTGTGTGTGAGAGAGAGTGTGTCTGTGTGTGTGTGTTTGTGTGTGTGTGTGGTTTCTCCTCCAGGATGCAGACAATCCTCAGGACCTACCGAGCTGGCCTCTTCTGGCGTTGTCTGCGGCGCCTCGGGACGCTCTTGGTGCTGTGGAGCTGGGGCTTGCTCTCCGGCTCGGCTCTGGGCTTCAGGAACAGCCGCCTGGACGCCGACTCCAAGCTGCCCATCATGGGGCTGATGCCCATCAACAAGGCGGCAGAGAGCATCTCCGAGGGCATCATACCAGCCGTCGAACTGGCAACAGAACACGTTCACAACAAATTCTTACCCAACACCAGCAAACTGGTCCTAAAGTGGTACGACTCCGAGGTATTTGTTTCTTTTATTTGTGAAGCTATTTCCCCTATGTGTGTGTGTGTGTGTTTTAATCCAATCTGTTTACAAACGAACGCGTAGAGGATTTCCAGTTACTGCTAACCCGTTGCCTGTTTTTCCCCCCATTTATGTAGATACATGTATTTCCTTAATATATCCACAGTGTGATACTTATGTGGTGGGAAGTGTTAATTTTGAATTGTGCTGTTTTTTTCACAATGCGCAGTGGATGAATGAGTTAACCCTTGACAGGGTTCAGCAGGGATTTGATGTGCCTGATGTCTTGTGGCTACAGTGCGTTTTACCTTTCGGATTTTGAGCCAGTTTTGCCCGTGGACCGTGTGCAGCTAAGATTGGCCAGCCAGCTGAGCAAGAACCGGAGGGGTGGGTGGGCGTATAGGGACAGTGGTGTGTACATGTCTTTTCCCTATTGAGGAATGTGAACGAGCCGCTGAAGCCATTGCATTAATCTGGTGAACGGGAGCCCATGCGCTGCCTGCGGAAGCAATGAACAGGCAACACGCTGGAGCAGAGAGAGAGAGAGAGAGAGCTGTCCCCTGCTCATTGCCTGCCAGCAGCAAACAGTTAACACTGCAGACCACGGTCACCCCCTCCTCGCAAGAGATGTCAGCACAGGTGACAACTTTGCACGTTTCATGTGAAATAAAAACCACTCCGAATCACCTTGAGACCTCGTTCAGACTCGTTATTGAAGGGAGGAGGTTCCCACGCGAGCAGATATTTTGTTTTCCCTTCCTAGATGTTACACAGAGATGTGTATTTGTTTGTCACGGTGAAATTAACGTGCCAGGGGCGGGGGCAGGCTCAGGGACTGACTGAATATTACCTGAAGGTGGCAGCAGCTTCACACCGAGCGCTGCCCACATTACCAAGGTAACTGGCAGCCCACGTTGAGTGCAGGTTTGTGTGTGGTGCTTGGAGCGGGCATTGGCACTTCACTGTCAGTGACCTAGTCAAACACAAACACCCAGCACCAGTCTAGCGGTACGTGCTGTGGCTCAGCAACTGGCACCGAGAGCAAACACTCAGCAAGGCTTTCATTTTCAACCCATGTATGATCGCACTCGTTTCTAAACAGGCTTTGCCACTCTCCATTACATTTTCATTGCATTTTGTAAGGTGACGTAAAATACCACCTCGTGGGAGAGCAACAAGAATGGGGAGGGTATTTGCAAATGATTCCACAGTTTGGTCTGATGGGCCCCTTTTAAAAGCACAGGGTGAGAGATTCGCAGGCTACCTGAAAGCCACTTGGAGAAGGGGGAAATTCCTTCATATGTCAAAAGGACAGGTGCTTAACCTAAGAAAATATCTCTGCAGTTCGCAAGGGCAGGGAGTGTAACAACAACAGAAATCGCTGGAAAAACTCAGCAAGTCTGTCGGCCTCTGTGGAGAGAGAAAAACAGAGTAAATGTTTTGAATGCAGTGACCTTTCTTCAGAATTCAGCTCTCTATCCAAAGATGTTCCAGACCTGCTGAGCTTCTCCAACGATTTCTGTTTTTGTTTCACGTTTCCAGCATCTTTGTTTTCTTTTGTGTGTGATAATGAGTGAGGCAGTTGGGCCCATTTTAGTTCAGAGATCCGGAAGAGTCTCAGTGGTCCCTCCCCTCTATTGTAGCATCCATGTTATTTTCATTCATGTGAGTGTGGGTTAGCCGTAAGGCCAGCATGTATCGCCGACACACGGTTAATAACTGAGTGGCAATTAACCGCTTGGTGAAGGGGCCCCAAAAGGAATCATGACGAGGAAAGGAGGCGGATATCATTCCCAAACATATATTAGTGCACCAAAAAGGTTTTTACAATAATTCAATAATTTCATGCTCAACATGACTGGCGCCACTTTTATTAATAAACTAAATTCATATTTGCCATCTGCTACGATGGGATTTGAACCCAGATCTCTAGATTGCTAGTCCTTAATGTTTTGAGCATTTTGTTAAATTGCTCTGCTATTTCACTTCACCTTCACATATTTCTTAAGTAATTGTGCACTCCACAGAAGCAAATTCAGACCTTTAATATTGAGCTTGATCGGGTGCTGAGGTCCTTCAGAAGATTTTTATTGCAGGCACATGTTGGTCTACATTGCTTCCTAAATCCAGTTGCTCCAGATTTTACCTTCATGGAAGCAGATTTCACCCGTTGAAATAAATTCCGGAAATCTGCTCCAAAGAGGCTTTTTTACAATTTGAATTTTTCCTCTGGTTTTGAAGTTTAATGAAAAGTAATATCCTGAGTTAACCTCTTGTATACACACAGAGTCAGAGAGTTGTACAGAACAAAAGCAGACCGTCCAATCTAATTTGTTCATGCCAACCAAATATCCTAAATTGAGTCCCATTTGCCAGCATTTGGTCCATATCTCTCTAAACCTTCCTATTCATGTACCCATCCAGATGCTTTTTAGAGTCATCGGGCTATAGAGATATATAGCACGGAAACAGACCCTTCAGTCCAACCCGTCCATGCCGACCAAATATCTCAAACCAATCCAGACCCACCTGCCAGCACCCACCCCATATCCCTCCAAATCCTTCCTATTCATATACCCATCCAAATGCCTTTTAAATGTTGTAATTGTACCAGCCTCCACCACTTCCTCTGGCAGCTCATTCCATACACACACCATCTTCTGCATGAAAAAGATGCCTTTAGGTCCCTGTTATATCTTTCCCCTCTCACTTTAATGCCGTTAGCTTCCCCTACCCCGGGCAAAAGGCCTTAGATATTCACTCTATCTATGCCTCTGATGACTTTATAAACCTCTACAATGTCAGCCCTCAGCCTCCGACACTCCAGGAAAAATAGCCTCAACCTATTCAGCCTTTCCCTGTAGCTCGAATCCTTCAACCACGGCAGCATTCTTGTAAATCTTTTCTGCACCCTTTCAAGTTTAACAAGATCTTTCCTATAGCAGGGAGACTAGGATTTAATGCAGTATTCCAAAGTGGCCTAGCAATGTCCTCTACAGCTGCAACATGACCTCCCAACTCCTATATCCAATACACTAATCAATAAAGACAAGTGTATTAAATGCCTTCTTCACCACCCTGGCCCTGTGATTGCACCTTCAAGGAACTATGAACCTGAATTCC
This sequence comes from Chiloscyllium plagiosum, assembly GCF_004010195.1. NCBI lineage: Eukaryota > Metazoa > Chordata > Chondrichthyes > Orectolobiformes > Hemiscylliidae > Chiloscyllium > Chiloscyllium plagiosum. The sequence continues at coordinate 45,734,619 of NC_057714.1, read as the reverse complement.
AAGATCCCTTTGTTCAACAACACGAATAAGAGCTAACACATTGTATGCTTTGTGAACAATTATATCAATCTGGGTGGCAACTTTCAGAGAATTGAATTGGATTTGAATTGAATTTATTGTCACATGTACCAAGGCACAGTGAAAAGCTTTGTATGGTGAGCAATACAGGCAGATCATATAGTTAAGTAGCATAGATAACTAAATAATAGGTAAACGGCAGCAAAAACAAAAACACAGGTACGGGTGAATGTTAAGAGTTTGTGAGTCCATTCAGTATTCTAACAACAGTAAGGTAGAAGCTGCTATGAAACCGGCTGGTGTGTGTATTCAGGCTTCTGTACCTTCTCCCTGATGGTAGAGGTTGTAGAAAAACATTGCCAGAGTGGGATGGATCTTTGAGAATGCTGGCGGCCTTTCCTTAGAAAGGATTCTAGAGATGGGAAGTTGGCCTTTGTGATTGTCCGGGCCGAGTTCACCATTCTTTGTAACCATCTCTGATCTTGAATGGTACAGTTGCCATACCAGGTAGTGATACATCCAGACAGAATGCTCTCGATGGCACACCTGTAAAAGTTGGCAAGGGTATTCGCCGTCATGCCAAATTTCCTCAGCTGTGTGAGGAAGAAGAGATGTTGTTGAGCCTTTGTAATCAGTGCGTCCTAGAAAGCTTGTTGTGGATGACCACTCCCAGGACCTTGATACTCTCTACTTGTCCCACCTCTGTGCTGTTAATGCTTAGGGGGCATGAGGAACATCCTGCTGAAAGTCAATAATGGGTTCCTTGGTTTTGCTGGCATTGAGAGCTAGGTCATTCTCAGTGCACCATTTTTCTAGGTCTTCCACCTCTCATCTGTAGTCTGTTTCGTTGCCAACTATGGTGGTGTCATCAGCGAACATGTAAATGGCATTAGTCTGGTATTTGGTGATGCAGTCATGGGTATACAGTGAGTACAGTAAGGGGCTAAGTACGCACTCCTGGGGGGCTCCAGTGTTGAGTGTTAGTGAGGATGAAATATTGTTCCCAATCTTCACTGATTGTGGCTGTGAATCAGGAGACTGAGGATCCAGTTGCAGAGAGTGGGGCTTAGTCCAAGATCACTAGGTTTTAGTAATCAGTCTCAAGAGGATAATAGTGTTCAAGGCTGAACTGTAATCAATGAGTAAGATTCTTACGTAGCTGTTTTTGGTGTCAAGGTGTTCTAGGGAGGAGTGAAGGGCAAGTGATATGGCATCTGATGTGGATCTGTTAGTCCGATAGGCAAATTGGAGTGGGTCAAGAGAAATGGGGAGGTTGGAGTTGATTAACGTGATGACCAGCCTTTCAAAGCACTTCATGACCACCGAAGTTAGGGCCATTGGGCGGTAGTCATTGAGACATGCTGCATGAGCCTTCTTAGGCACAAGGGTGATGTTGGTCCCCTTGAAACAGATGGGGACAGTGGCCTGCTGCAGGGAGCGATTGAAGATGTCCAAGAAGACCTCTGCCAGTTGATCTGTGCATGCTCTGAGTGCACGGCCTGGTACTCAGTCTGTGTACATGGATCTATGTACGTGGACACCAAGATTTGTCTGCTCATCCACACTACCAGGAATCTGACTATTAGCCCAGTAGTTTTTATTCCTGTTGCTTCTTCCAAAGTGAATCACCTACATGTTTCTGCATTAAACTCCAGGACCTTACCATTAAGTGTATAAGTCCTGCTCTAATTAGCTTTTCCAAAATGCAGCAGCTCACATTTATCTAAATTAAACACCATCTACCACTTCTCAGCCCATTGGCCCATCTGATTAAGGTTCCATTGTATTCTGAGATAGATTTCTTCACTGTCGACTACAGCATCAATTTTGGTGCCACCTGTAAACTTACTAACTATACCTCCCATGTTCACATCCAAATCAATTATTTAAACGACAAACAGCAGTGGACCCAGCATTGATTCTTGTGATACACTGCTGGTCACAGGGCTCCAATTGGAAAAGCAATCCTCCACCATCACCCTCAGTCGTCTAACGTCAAGCCAATCTTGCATCCAGATGGTTAGCTCTCCCTGGATTCCATGTGACCAACCCTGCTAGCAGGTTTACCACGTGGAACTTTGTCGAATACCTTGCTAAAGTCCATATAGACAATGTCCACTGCTCTGCCTTCATCAATCTTCTTTGTCACCTCTTCAAAAACTCAATCAAGTTAGTGAGACACGATTTCCCAAACACAAAGCCACGTTAACAATCCCTAATTTTTCACATACATGTAGATCCTGCCCTTCAGAATCACCTCCAACAACTTACCCACCACTGACATCAGGCTCACTAGTGTATAGTTTCATGGCTTTTCCTTACCACTTTTCTTAAATAATGGCACCACATTAACCATTATACAGTCTTCTGGCACCACACCCATGACTATCGATGATATAAATATCTCAGCAAGGAACCCAGCAATCACTTCCTTAGCTTCCCACAAAGTTCTGGGATACAACTGATCAGACCCCGGGGATTTATCCAACTTTATGTGTTTTAAGATGTCCGGCACTTCCTCCTCTGTTAAATGGACACTTTTCAAGTTATCACAGTTTATTTCTCCAAGTTCTCTAACTTCTATGTCCTTCTCCATAGTAAACACTGAAGCAAAATTTATCTATAGTATCTCACCCATAGAATCATAGAGTCATAGAGATGTACAGCATGGAAACAGACCCTTCGGTCCAACCCGTTCATGCCGACCAGATATCTCAACCCAATCTAGTCCCACCTGCCAGCACCCGGCCCACATCCCTCCAAACCCTTCCTATTCATATACCCATCCAAATGCCTCCTAAATGTTGCAATTGTACCAACCTCCACCACTTCCTCTGGCAGCTCATTCCATACATGTACCACCCTGTGCGTGAAAACGTTGCCCCTTAGGTCTCTTTTATATTTTTGCCCTCTCACCCGAAACCTATGCCCTCTAGTTCTGGACTCCCCAACCCCAGGGAAAAGACTTTGCCTGTTTATCCTATCCATGCCCCTCATAATTTTGTAAACCTCTATAAGGTCACCCCTC
>NC_057714.1:45603197-45731121 GCF_004010195.1 Chiloscyllium plagiosum | reverse complement strand
TATCTTTGAGCCAGTTCTGTATCCAAATGGCTAGTTCTCTCTGTATTCCGTGAGATCTAACCTTGCTAATCAGTCTCCCAAGGGGAACCTTGTTGAACGCCTTACTGAAGTCCATATAGATCACATCTACTGCTCTGCCCTCATCAATCTTCTTTGTTACTTCTTCAAAAAACTCAATCAAGTTTGTGAGACATGACTTCCCACGCACAAAGCCATGTTGACTATCCCGAATCAGTCCTTGCCTTTCCAAATACATGTACATCCTGTCCCTCAGGATTCCCTCCAACAACTTGTCCACCATCGAGGTCAGGCTCACGGGTCTATAGTTCCCTGGCTTGTCTTTACCGCCCTTCTTAAACAGTGGCACCACATTTGCCAACCTCCAGTCTTCTGGCACCTCACCTGTGACTATCGATGATATGGTTCCACACATAGACAGCCTCGTTGATTTTTAAGGGGCCCTAGTCTCTCCCGAGTTACTCTTTTTCCCCAAATGCATTTGTAGAATCTCTTTGGATTTTCCTTAATCCTCTTTTAACTTATAGTTATATATGCTGTTAAAACATCACCTCAGACATGCCTGTTTCTGAGGTTGTATAGGCCATGTTTCTCTCACCTTTCTGTAAACTGAACTTGTACCAGGGATATGCTTCACTGCAATGACTCCATGGCTTCAATATTTTACCTATTGGTTGATGACCAGAACTGGCTGCAGCATCAATGTGCACTTCAACAAACGTACAATAAAGGTTCATCATTACAAACTCTGACCCATTTTCCCTTATCTTGTCTCCGTAGTTTATCTCTTATTAGCCTTCTTGCTCGCTGTTCTGCCTTGATTGAACATATTTTACAAATGGCTTAGTAAACCCTCTTTCAACTTCATGCTTTGTCATTTCAGAACAGTTCCTGAAATACATAGCATATCTATTTGTCTTTCCTGAATAGCATTTTACACATTTATTTTACAATATAATTCAGCTGTCATTGCCCACGTAAATTTTGTCCAATTGATTCTATAATTTATGTAATGCCTTATACCATTCCATTACCTGGTATCAGCTCCAAATTTTACTACTTTGCATCTATAATTAGTGAGAATTATATATTTAAGTTCACTATGGTGTGGTCCCGTCAAAGAAATGGTAGTTCAAAGACTGGTGTCTGACAATCCTCTCTGTCAGCAAAATAATGCTTATTTGCATAAATGAGTGAATCACGGAGAAAATCGTGCAATTTATAAGTCAATCATTTTATTTGGTGGCAAAGAGAAAAACAATTACGGTGTGCCAGAAGTAACAATCTTTTTAAGCTTTTAAAGAAAGTTAAGGAATCGGTTGATTCGTAGAAATGTTAAGTCTTGACTTTTCAACTGTGCAGTGTACAGTTACTTGAGAAAACACATGAATACTGAAAGAGTACAAGGTAATTTAGTAATATGACCCTGTGAGTACTAGTAAGACTAGCAACGCAGTGACATAAATGCATTTTATTGAGGAATGACAGTGGACTTAATGTGCAAAGAATTGGCAAAATATAACAATAGATCACAGAGCAAGGTAACAAGTCTCAACATTAAGAAGGTATCATAAAGGCCTAGGAGAATATACATAATTTAAAGAAGACCATATGCATAAGATAAGAGTATGACTATGCAGTTACAGCATAAGATTTATTTGTGCAGGTGTGGAGACAATGTTTAAAGATATAAACAAAGAAAAAGCTCTACTGACATGGTGAATTCGGAGCAGTATTACATAATTACAGTGTCTATGAACTGATGGGCCAAAGAATTAACTCAAGAAGGCTTTAGCATGTATGAAGTCACTATTTCTACTCCCCACTGTTTAAATATGATGAGGTAATACAACAGAGAAACATAGTCTACAAGTGGTTCAGCCACTAAGATATAAATTCTGAATATTAAAGTTATTGCTTATCTTTTTGGGACAGAAATGATAGAAACCGGATGTTAGCTGCAGAATTAGTGATCAACATGAGATTAATCATGGTGTCTGTAAGTTTGCCAGATTTATCCTATTATTTGGCCAAAAACACTGTGTGCATAAATGCATAATAGTAAATTGGGATTGCAAAGTAGTACTCAAATAAAGACAATTACTTATCTATCGGATATGTTGTCTGTTTTGCTTATAGAACAAGAATGATCCAGTGTGCTATCAACCATTTCTAAAATACTTTACAATTGAGTATCATCTTTAACCCCTTTAACATATAGATGCATTCATTTAGGAAGATGTACATCATGGTGTTACTGTGCAAGCAGAGATTCAGAAGTGGAGCTCTTTTGAGTGGTATGTGAGGACAGGTTGCTTCATTGAATTTATGTTCCTCCTAAACTTAATGGCTGTGCTTCAAAATGGATGGAGCTTGGCTTGCTTTCTTGCACACAGCCCTATTTTGGAACAGTGCAATACCAGTATTGAAGCGATAGCAAAACAGCTTAGCATGGATACAAAAGTGACAGTGTAACTGCACTCTAAATACAAACTAGACTATGTGGATGTGTTTTTACTATGCGTGTAAATATAGCCTATATTCATTACTTATTAATTGATTGACTGACTGCAAATCTGTCACATTTGAATAAGATTTCAGTTAGAACATAAAGACCGCAAAATATGTCTCCTGTTATTTTTAGTACAAGAGTGCAATATTGCCTCTATACTTGCAGTGGATCATGTAAGTATTGCGAAGTTGACATGGATGGTATTTTGGTGAGGGAGATAGTGCAAATGCACCTGCAAGTTTTCCTCCAAGCCGCACACTACCCCTTCTTGGAGTATGTCATTATTCCTTCATGATCACTGAGTCAAAATCCCAGAATTCCCTTCATAACAAGACCTTGGGAGCCCCTATATCCCAAGAACTTTGGTAACCTAACAAGGAACTTGCCAACACTTTCTCTAGGGAAATTAGGAATGGGTCAGAAATGTTGGCCACACCAGCAATATCCATGTCCCATGAACAAATTAAAAAAAAAATCATTGGTGGTATGTGAAGCACAGTAAGCAGATTGTAGCACCAATCAATAGTATGGGAGGAGGCTATTCAGCTCTTCATTTCCAACTGCCGCTGAGACATTAACTGACTCAACCTGTCTACCCCCCTCTCCTACTCCAACCTCTCACCCTCACAACATACAGCCCTCCACTCCCTCTCCTCCAATTCCGACCTCACCATCAAACCAGCGGATAAAAGGGGTGAGTGATAGTTTGGCACACTGGCCTCTACATCGCTGAAGCCAGGCACCAACTCGAAGACACCTCCTCCTACCGCTCCGTCGACCAGGACCCCACCCCCCATCACCAAACCATCATCTCCCAGACCATACGCAACCACATCACCTCCAGAGATCTCCCACCCACACAGCTTCCAACCTCATAGTCTGGGAACTCCAAACCGCCTGATTCTGCCTCCTTCCCAAGATCCACAAGCCTGACCATCCCAGCCAACCCATTGCCCTGCTCCTGCCCCACTGAACCTATCTCCACCTACTTTGAAACTGTCCTATCCCCTTAGTCCTGGAACTCCCCACATACGTTCGAGACACCACCCACGCCTTCCACCTCCTCCAAGACTTCCATTTCCCGTCTCCTAACGCCTCATCTTCACCATGGACGTCCAATCCCTCTACACCTCCATCCGCCATGACAAGGGTCTCCAAGCCCTCCGTTTCTTCCTCTCCCAATGTCCTCACCAATATCCTTCCACTGACACTCTCATTCGTTTGGCTGAACTGGTCCTCACCCTTAACAATTTCTCCCTTGAATCTTCCCACTTCCTCCAGACCAAAGGGGTAGCCATGGGAACCCGTATGGGCCCCAACTATGCCTGTCTCTTTGTTGGATACGTAGAACAGTCCATCTCCATCGGCATCACTCCCCACCTCTTCCTCCGTTACATTGATGACTGCATCCGCACCACCTCGTGCACCTGCGAGGAGGTTGAGCAGTTTATCAACTTCACCAACACATTCCACCCCAACCTTAAATTCACCTGGACCATTTCTGACAACTCCCTCCCCTTCCCGGACCTCTCCATCTCCATCAATGATGACCGACTTCATACTGACATTTTTTTACAAACTCACCTACTCCCACAACTCTTACACCACTTCCCACCCTACCTCCTACAAAAATGCTATCCTATATTCCTAATTCCTCCGCCTCCACCGTATCTGCTCCTAGGAGGACCAGTTCCACCACAGGACACACCAGATGGCCTCCTTCTTTAAAGACCGTAATTTCCCTTCCCATGTGGTTGAAGTTGCCCTCCAATGCATTTCATCCACGTCCTGCACCTCCTCCCTCAAACCCCACCCCTCCAACCGCAACAAGGACAGAATCCCCCGGTCCTCACCTTTCACCCCACCAACCTCTGCATAAACCACATCATGTGCCGACATTTCCGCCACGTCCAAACGGACCCCACCACCAGGACTATATTTCCCTCCCTACCCCATCCGCTTTCGACTAAGACTATTCCCTCTGTGACTACCTGGTCAGGCCCCCCCAACAACCCAGCCTCCCCTTCTGGCACCATCCCCTGCCACTGAATGAATTGCAAAACCTGCGCCCACACCTTCCACCTCATCTCCATCCAAGGACCCAAAGGAGCCTTCCACATCCATCAAAGTTTCACCTGCGCATCCACCAATGTCATTTATTGTAACCGTTGCTCCTGATGCGGTCTCCTTTACATTGGGAGACTGGACGCCTTCTCGCAGAACACTTTAGGGAACATCTCTGGCATCCTCATGACCTGTCCTACCTGCCAATCGTCCTTCCCACCTATCTGCTCCACCCTCATCTCTGACCTATCACCTTCATCCTCACCTCCATCCACCTATTGTACTCTTAGCTACCTTATCCCCAGCCCCACCCTCCTCCCATTTATCTCTCCACCTCAGAGGCTCCCTGCCTCATTCCTGATGAAGGGCTTTTGCCTGAAATGTTAATTTTCCTGCTCCTTGGATGCTGCTTGACCGGCTGTGCTTTTCCAGCACCACTTTAAACTTGACTTTGATCTCCAGCTTCTGCAGTCCTCACTTTCACCTCACTATGTATTTGTCAGCTGAAAAATGTTTTCCAGCCCAATCCCACCTTCTAGCTCTTTTACCAGTTCTTTTACTAACCACTTTAAACCAAGGCCCCCTCGCTATTAACCTTAGTGCTCATAGCAATTGCCGCTTCCTCTCTTTTCTATGTCCTATGTAATCTTTTCCACCTTAGTTAAATCTCTCCTAAGATATTGACACCATTTATCAATTTTCTGAACACTATTGCAAATGGGAAGGTCCCAAGATGATGAGTTCCAAGACAGCTGACTGCATTTCATTCTGCCTTAACAGAGATTAGCATTGAGGTGGGGTGAGACCATGGCTTTATAAGAATTGCAGATTTCCCAATGGTGCAAACAGCCATTAACTGCACAAGTATTGCCTTCTGCATACTGATTGACGACTCTGACTTTCACTATAACTGAAAGGGATACCACTTTGTCCAAGTCCAGCCGACATGTGACAATACTGAGCAAATAATGGAAATGGATCCCAGTACGCTGGAAGCAGCCATGATGCTTTCAGTCTGTGGCATCTGTCTTTCAGCCACTACAATAAACCAGAAGGTGGCTTCTGGGTGACAGGAACAACCCTGTGATAATGAGGCTGATGGCTCAAGTGTACAACTCATGTATATGCAGCATCAATACAATGTTAGCTCGCAAAACATGACATAACAGAAAGTGGCATACTGGAGCAATGCTTCTCCTGATAATCCTGCAGGAGCTCTGCAGTACTTGCCAGGAGACCATGCTAGAATTCATAGTGGCCTATTACATGCTGCATCTTTGTACCAGTGTGAAAGCTTAGTTCTATCACATACGTTATAGTGAGCAGCTGAGGGAGCAATGGAGGATGCAAACATGATGGCCTCTTTCTGACTGGGCTCTCTCTGAATGACTCATTGACAGAATAATTATATTATTTGAATGCTCAAATCTACAGCTATGATAGCACAAGCTGACCTTGCATGACATTAGATCAAACTTCGACTGCAGCCCCCAGTGTTTGCTGTTAATGTTTTAAGTTGAAACTTTGTCCTTTGCAATATGGATGGGCCCTCCACAGTATAATATTGAAGTTGGCCACCACTTTGTAATGGTTCTGTGCAAATGTGGCACATGATTCTTCCAGACTCCTTGACAATGACCAACAGGGTTACCAATACAGCAAGCATTCTATTAGGCCAGTGTACTAGCCAGCCTCTGTAAGCTGTCCCATTAGTGCGAATCAGAGCCCTTAACTGCTGGACTCTGTGCAACTGCATCCTGTAGTGACCTTTCATCGCTCCCACCCTTCTCCCTGCCCTGGCATCAGGCTACATACACTGTGTCTCACCATATGCAGACCTTAGCTCTCTGATAATCTTTAAGTTAAATACAATCTGAGTGTCTGAGTTGGTGACTCTAAATGTGGTGACTCTGTATCCTTATTGTCACTATCTTTTCACTTTTGGACATATTGCTGCTCCACTACTGCCTGGTTTAGCTGGCAGTTTGTGGATATCTGAAAGGAAAATATCATGAGGGTAGGTTTGAGGTGAAGGAAAATGAGGAGAAAGCAAAAGGTAAGATTTATACTATCTATAACTCCTGACATTAGCTACCATGGGTATCTGGTTCCATTATCTTTGCAGAGTTTTATCTGGAGCGTTGCATGGTCCTCTGTAGAAAGGTCACATGTTCCACCTCTCCATTTCCTCCTCCTCCAAAGCATCCAGTGAGGTGTCCGAGAAACATGGAGCACATAGAGTCACAGAGTAATAGAGGTATACAGCACAGTAACAGACTTTACCATGTAACTTGTCCATGTCGACCAGATATCCTAGCCTAACCTATTCCCATTTGCCAGCATTTGGCCCACCAGTTGGTCTGGCAGCTCATTCCATACATGCACTACCATCTGTGTGAAAAAGTTGTCCCTTAGGTTCCTTTTATATCTTTCCCCTCTCAACTTAAGCCTTTGGCCTGTAGTTTTGGACTCTCCTACCCTGGGAAAAAGAGACCCTTGGCTATTTACCCTATCCATACATGCCATGATTTTATAAACCTCTATACAGTTACCCTTTTGCTCTGGCGCTCCAGGGAAAACAGCTTCAGCCTCTCTCTATAGCTCAAACAAGCACAACATTCCATAAATCGCATAAAAAATGTCCTGTATGACAACACCATGAAACCCCCAACTCCTGTACCCAACGCACTGACTAATAAAGGCAAGTGTACCAAACGTCATGTCTACCTGTGATTCCACCTTCAAGGAACTATGAACCAGTACTCCAATGTTTCTTTTTTTTTGGCAACACTCCCCAGAATTTACCTAAGTGTATAAGTCTTGCCCTGATTTGCCTTACCAAATGCAACACTTTATATCATTTATGTACTATAGTTGACTATTCTTTCTGTTCAGCTGATTTTCCATATCTTTAAGAGGTGTTAGCTGCGTTTAAGTCATTTGAGAAACTTAGTCCCCAACTCTTGCCTCACCTTCTACTGAGGTATGAGCCACTCATCAGCACATAGAGCACTGACTGCATGCAGTAATCATGCAAATTAGCAAGGAGCACAAAATTGGCACACTACCTCTCTTGAAAGCAACAGATGCAGGTTATTCATTGTGATCTGTGACATTTGTTGAGGCTACTGCATTTTGCCATCCTGGTATATGAGTGGTGGTAGATTTTTCATGCATTTATGTTTAATGGATATCATGTCACGATGTCAGTGGTTTCAAATATCTTGTGGAATCATGTATTTTGTGTGGTAGATTAGATTAGAGGTTATTTCTTTCTTCATCATGATGTATGATACCAAGATTATGAGTCGGTGGGGGAAGAGGGCAAAGAATTTAAATAGTAAACAATTCACGGAATTCTGTTATGGAATTCTTGACAGTTGTCATTGAAAATATGATGAGAGGGTCAAATGGAAATTCATGCTGCTCAGTAACAGTCCAGTAGTCAAACACCAAAAAATACACAGGGATCATAATTATTTCCCTATTTACCATTAATGTTGGGACTCAGGTTCGAGGTGGGTGTTCCTATGTCTGTTTTATACCAGAGTTTGGATTGAGAATTAGATGACAATCAACAGCAGTAACAGCTTGCTGAGGAAGGACAAGAGTAGATAAGAGAGGGTGCAGGAAGCATTACCTCTGTAACAGGGTGTACAGGCAGAGACTCAGCTTGCTTGACCTTTTGAAAGCACTATGCTTCTTGAGGCACAGATTGTCACATCAGGTGGTGTTAGATATTCACGGCTTCCTCGAGGAGTTGGTTCCTGCAACTACAGCTTTCAATATTTTTCTTCCGGATCCTTTCAAGGCACCATCAAAGATGTATCCAGGGCTTCACAGTAAGCAGCATGTAAATGCATAAGGCTGATAGGTTATTTGCCAGGGCTGGCAATTCCATCAACTGTACAAGTGATGACACTAATCAGAGTGAGCGGGTGATAGGTTTTGCGTCAATGGCTGACTTCCTCCAGGTGCAACAGTATGGAGTTGGCAATCTGCGCTTCCTCAGATCAGTCAGGAGCATTCAAAAACCAGAAGGGATCCCATTGCATCAACAGCGAGGTGCTGTGTAACCACAATTAAGGCTTCATGCCAAATTCTGAGGCTCCACCATGTTATGTGGCAGTCAAATCATCCTTACCTTTTCAGCACTTGAGTAGACTTAAGGTGGGAGTTGGTGGAATAGAAAGGATACCTTTTTCCCGGTTTGTGACACCCACTGCCAGCAAACTGGAGTGGTTTAACAAAAGCTACAATGTCAGCCAGATGTGTCATTAAGCAGAGAATTGAGTTGGCCAAATTACCCTTCAGTTGTCTGAATGGATTTGGAGTTGTCCTTTAGTATCAACTCGTGAGAATCTATAGAATGTTCAGACTGCGCTCTCCACAAGTTCCTCAGCATGAAGACTGAAGTTGCAGAAGGAGTAAAATGCCAAGTACACAGCTAGTAACATTCTGTCATTCGTATACCTGGGGAAATGGGTTATAGTTTGACACTGAGGTGAACAATCCATTTCACAGCTTCAGCTGATGCAATGTGAATGGTTACAATATCACCAGGAATGGATCTTTTAGGACAGACGTTCAATAAATAGGTGATAATAAGATCACCCTCACAATTTGAACTCTTCCTTGCAGCTGAAGTGGAATCCAATGAATAGGAGAAATAGACAGCAGAGGATCAAGATGGCACTAACATCACAGCACCAGTCACTCACATTTCTGCCTCAGAAAGCTCTGATAGCTACAAGGTTCAATCAGTTACTACACTGGGCCAATGCAATAATTGCATAGAATGCTCATTCTGTCCAAACTCAATGACAGAAAACAGCCCTGTAACTATCCAGTTAACCATGACACATTTCCTATTGTTCCCATCAATTAATTTGCCAGCAACCGAATACTTGACATGATACAAAACCACCAAGAGCAAGCAACAATAGAAGGTGGTGTGAAGTAATAACATTTATGACATTTATGTGATTCACATAAATAACAGAATCCTACAATATCTTCTCATACACCCACATGCGTATCTTTGTAGAATTAATAAGATTTTCCCACCACCCATGCATTCGAAACCCTGTGGCCTCACAAGGAGAAGAAACAGGTTGCTTAGGCTGTTCAGATGTCCTTGGCAGAGAGTTTCTGGGTGTTGGATGTTATATATTCCAGTAAACCAGTTGGTGAAGCATAAAACTTGAGCCAATCTCTATACACGCATATATATTTATTGATAATAACACATTATGAACATACACCTCCTAAACCAACTACCATAGTTTCAGTCTGTGTCTATTTATATAGATTTAAGTGAATGCTTGCCACCTAGATATAAGTAATATATAACTAACATCGGAATCTGTGAAGGCTGTGCCAAGAGATCTTTTCACCTATCCCTATGCAGGGCAGAATCATTCAATATGAGAAGAGGCAAAGCTGTGGGGTTCCATCTTGGCAGAGAAGCGGGTGGGACTTGGTGTAGGGCTTGAAGGTTGACTGTGCAGTGGATGAGAAGTTAGAGTGCTTTATTTGGGATTCACACATCTAACTGCAGTTTTGTCATCACCCATTTTACAGATCAGCTACACTTCATTTTCATCACCATACTAGAAGGAACTTGCTGGAGATTAATGTGACACTGTGAAGCCAATGTTAAATTATCTATCATCCTATGTAAAGAATAAGGAATAATCCACCAGGAGAACAAACAGCAATTCTCTCACTGGCCCTTGCGTTTTACACTCTCTTCTGCAACAAGGAGTGACTGTAATGGCACTCATCTGATAGGTGCATTTGGTTCATGTAATTGAGAGAGGCACCAAGTTGCATAAGAACCAGATGAAGATGCAAGAATGTGAGCAGAAAGACAGCAAAGCATGCACTTCAAATGAATATGAGGAGCTATGTGCAACTGTTCAAGAAGGAAGTTCACCACTTTCTCAAGGGGAAGTAGGGATTGGTCATAAGTGCTGCCATCCCTAACATCTCCCCCCACCACCCCCCTCTTCCCAGATACTCACATCCTATGAATTAATTTTAAAAATGTTGCTTTGATAAGACAGAGTGACAGAGTGAGGGAGAGTTTGGGGCAATCCTCAAAACAGAGTGCAGGTAAATTTGTATCTGCTTATCTTTCCTGGCCTGGTTCAGCTGTTGACACACTTCCTGCACTGAATCCAGAAGTGTGACATGATGCTATAATGCACATGCTGTTGTTCCTGTTGCTGGGAAAGTGTAACTCTCTCTTCCTCCTCATCAAACATACCAGTGCTCTACTACTTTGGCTGCAACTTTGAACTTCAGTGCAGCTCATTATCATTTTGAATTAACCATTACACTGCTCTTTCAGTAATATTGCAAATCATACTTCTTCTCGAAGTTCCCTCGTTAGATTGACTCTTTAAGTGCTTTAATGAAATGCACAACAGTGAGCATGGTGCAGATTCCTGTGACTCAGATGTCAAACCCATAAGTATATTATGATGTGAAAAGTCTCGTGGCACAGTGATAGCATCCCTATGTCTAGCTTTAAGTCCCATTCGCCCCAGAAGCATGCCATTACATGTCTAAATCAGCTAATTATCTGTATATAATGAGGTGACGTTTTGAAATTGCACAAACCAACACATTGAAACTTCTTTTAAATTGGGCACCAAGAGCTGGCCTTGATGATTTTCTCCATTCCTACAAACTGGATACTTGTTTGAAATGACCAGCTCCTTTGCCTCTAGGCAAGTGCCAAACTAATTGCATTAGTAGCTAAGAGTCCAACTGAATAAATTACATTTGTTTACTCTTTGAAATTAGGTTTAATATAAAGATGATTAATGTTAAAGTTTCAAATTAATTGCACTCTCAAATTATCTTGTAAATTAGGGCATTTCAGTTGAACTTTTAAAGGATGAATGTTTAAATATTCATGGAAGATACCATCTAGGCTTATTTGATACTGGTTGATAAATTTCTGATTCATTAAGCAAAGATGATGTAGAATGGTTTACAGAGTGGGACCTGATAAAAATTATGGGATAATACCATGCTGCATTCCCCAAGTTAATTACTTTAAAATACTGCAACTGAAATTCAACTCTGCAGTATGTAAAACACATTGTTACTGCATTATTTTGTGTTATCAGTCATTTATAGATTTTGGATTAGAAGAGATTCTGCTGCTCCTTTTTAAAAACATTATGCCCAAAATTGTGTGCAAATTGTACCGAGTAGACTAACGTGACTAATACCCTTACCAATATAACAATGATATGAAGATTCACTTAGCTGGACTTATAATTCTGTATTATATAAGAAGGTCTGTTTTATAGTTGGTTCAATCTTCACCTTTATATTCCAACACTATGCTTCATTAACATGTTTACCAATTTTTTAAAAGAATTTCACATTAAAAGGAACTACGAGGTGGTGAAAATGTGTAGACTATTTTGCTACAGATAATGAGCAGAGGAATCCCATTGATGCTTGAACTATGGCCAGTGAGGAAAGGTAGCTTTAAATTCAATTCACACAATTAGCTTTTTTTTATGAAATGCTTTCTTGGGATGTGGGCTTCACTGGCAAGGCCAGCACTTGTAGTCCATTCCTAATTGCCCATGAACTGAGTGGTTTGCTTGGCCAATTCAGAAGCCAGTTAGGATCCATCCAGACTGCTGTGAAACTGGAGTCTTATATGGGCTAGACAGCTAAGGATGGCGCATTTCCTTGCCTAAGTGCCATCAGGAAACCAGATAGGGTTTTGCTACATTTAGCCAGGGTTTTATGGTCACTATTATTGGATAAGATTTTTTAATCCAGTTATCAGCTCCTATGGTTGGAGTTGAAAGTTTAACCCAAAGCATTAGGCTGGGTCAGTACATTATGAGTCCAGTGACCTTACCACTTCCTACCCTCCCCCTCTGTTCACAGTGACTGAAGAACTATGTAGTCACCAAAATGATAAGTTCACCTCATTCAATGAAGATCAATCTGAACTGCAAAACGAGTGAGCTTGGATTCGGTGGGAAGATAAAGAATGTTTAAAATCCCAAACTCAATTTCAATTCAGCCACTTCTAATTTTAAAGAGAACAGATGACCAACCCATTCTCTGGGTTGCTTGTTTAAATCTTTTTTTTTAAAAAGGCTGCTGCTTTCACTTTTGTCTGTATTTTAAAAACAAATCTGTGAGGTATGCAGGGAAGGGTAACCCAAGAAGAAATGGAGACCAAACACCAAATTATCTGATTATCTTCCCCTTCCATCACCTTCCCTGCTGCATTTCTGGAGGGGAGGATTCTGTCTGGAGTAGATTGCAGGATTTTTTAAGAGCCGAGAAATCAACCATCTTCAATGCAAAATACATTGGCAAATGATTTACTTCAATGTGCAAGAAAGCAAAGGAAGATTTTTAAAGTGGGTTTTTAGATTTTCCTTTGAACTACCTTCAGAAGCAAAATCAACCATTTTAGTCTGATTTGCTCAGTACAATATAAATGAGCTGACAGCAAAGATTAGAAAGTGCTGGTTCACAATCCACATGTGAATACTAATCAGGTTCCACATAAGAATACACATAGTAGAAAACTAGGGCACCAGTAGTTTCTTTGGTACCTTTCTTGTCCTTGATAAGTTAAACATTGGCCTCCCACAGATTTATGAATTTCATAAGAAAAGAGTCCAATTCTTGAATGATTCCACCCACCCGAAGAAAGTAAAAGTACCACAGTGCCTTGTAATTAAATAAACATTAAGATATATCCACTCACTATCAGAATATATCTAACAATTACTGCTCAAACTACATCAGCTTCTAAAAGTCACATTTATTGTAGAATTTTGCAATGCAAAATGAAACTATTCAGCCCATTATCTCTTTACTGGTCTCTGAAAGAGCGATACATTTACTTTGATTTGCCAGCTGTCCTTTATCCATAATCTTTTAAGTTTATTTCCAATTATATATGCCTTTCCCTTTGGAAAGCTTTTATCAATTCTGCTTCCAGCAATGATTCTGCTAAGGTATTATTTATGCAAAAAAAATCTCCTAACCTTTTCCATTCTTTTGGGTGATAAGCATAAATTTGCACCCTTCAGCTACTGACTCACCAGCCAGTGAAAATAGCATATCCCTATTTCAAAGTTCTTATAATTTTCAATGCCACTATCAAATCTTTTCTTAACCTTTTTTTTGATATAAAGAGATTACAATTTATTTAGTTGTGAAGAAAAGCTATATCAGACTTAAAACATTAGCTTTGCTTCACTTTCTACAGATGTTGCTAGACCTGCTGAGTTTCTCAGCAATGTTTGTATTTATTTCCAATTTCTCTAGCTTTTTTGAAAGTTATTCTACAGCCCTGGTTACAACCTTCTAAATCTCTTACACTCTGTTTGTATGACATTGATACTCTTCTCAAAGTAGAATACTCAGAACTAGAGGATATTGTAACTGCAAACTAACTAATACGTTTGTACAGCTTTAACATACAGTAGCTGCTTTTGTGTTCAAATCTTTTTATTTAAAGAAAAGAACTCTAGAATTGTACATGCATTCTCTTTCAAAAGTTGGTGTAATAATTTCAAAAGTTTTGTGTAGCTAAATATTTAAGATCTGGATTTTGACTGAGTCAGGCTAACTCAGAATCCCCATAAAAATTATGGACAGGTCCTAATTTTGGATTCCTGACCCCAATTTGATAGTTTCCAATTTTTAGGAATGTCTTTTCAGGTTAAGGATTGGTTTAGGTTTCAACCATATGCCCACCATTGCTAACCTGACCATCTCCATTGCAAAGTTAACATGGGTTTGGAGTGTGCGGGAGTGAGGGGCAGTGAGCTGAAGTGATTTTTCATGTTTTCTGATTTATTTCTAAATTTTGACCACAATGCTGGAACCCCCAGCCCACCTCAGGAACTAGCAGCTGCTCAGGTCCTTCCCTGGTTGTTTAGCCCAATTCCCAATCCAACTCTCTAACAACCCCGGAGCAAAGATTGGGAGTGTAGGTCATCATGTTTAAAGGCAGCATTCAAAAACCTGGGTTTTTCTCACCATTAAGCACCCAACCAGAATTGACAAGGAGGCTTCAAACACCAGACCCTTTAAAGTGTAAACAGCTGAAACTGCAAACACTTGAATCTTATTATCCTTGTGTAAATAAATATTGTGAAATTGACAGCATAGAACTGAGAGCCAGAGTTGCCAAGCAAGCAAAGGGTCAAGCGTTTCAATTGAATAATGGTCATTTGGGCTATCAGCCATGCCTTCATTACTGATGGAAATACCATAGTCTGGTATGAGTGGCATGAGGGGCAGCAGGGGCTGTTGGGGGTGAGGGTTGTGGCATAGCTTGACATTGAGGTGTGATGAGCCATGAAGGAGTTGGCAGACTGAAGGCCATCAAGAGGGAATCATGAGAGTGAGGTGGCAGCCTGGAAGGAGGATGGAGAGAATGTGGGGGTAGGAGCTCAGGAGGAAGAGGAGCGATGAACACTGGAGGGCCATTTTGTTATTATCGTAACTGGGAGGAAGCCTGAGGCTGGCCTGAGCAGCCAGCAGCCTATGTGGGATGTGCTGGATATTTCCCCACATCGGCTGGTCCACAACTCCCCTCACCATTCCCTTCCCTGTCCCTCCTCCCTATCTCCCTCAATGAAAATCGCTTCCTCCTGAGGTGAAAACAATGAGATACCTACCTTGAGGTGGAAATTCCAGACCTCAAGCTCCATTTAATTGAAAGTTCTTTCTTTTTCATCTGGTTGTTACTCTGATTGAGGAATGTTTTATTTTAATCTGTGCTTGTGTGCAGTCATCATGTCATGCGTCTGAAAGCAGGGAACTTCTTCCTTAAGGATTCTGCTGAAAGGTTTCATGTGATCGTCAGTAGCTTAATGCAATTTGAACTCTGGTTTGAGTGAGGAAGTGGTGCAAGTCCCCAACCAATGTCACCCCTGTACCAACTGTCCTCCTCACCCCCACACAGTTTGAAGAAGGAGGACCTACAACAAGGAGGAGAAAAACATTTCAAACAAACTGCTGGAGAAGTTCAGCTGGTCTGGTAGCATCCCCTCTGGGAAGGGGAAGTGGAGAAATTAAGGCGGTCAATGTCACAGTGGTATCTCCCGATGAAGAGATCAAGTGTTGGCAAAAGACCAAAGGGAGGGCCTCAGGTGGAAGGAGAGTATGAATGGTGGGAAGAGGAACTCCTGTCCAGAAATGTGGGCAGGGAGGCAAAGCTGATGGAAAAAGAGTTCAGCACTTGTTATGCCCGAAATCCATTGATGTGGGAGTGTAAAGGGATAAAGCTACTGAGCACAGATCATTCAGCATCAGAGAGGGGAGGGTCAGTGAGTATGGTGAATACATATCAAGAAGTGGGATTCAGTGAAACATGGAGTCAGAGGGCAAAGGAGGAAAGAAGGAGAAAATGTTTCTTATGAAAACATTGAATGAAATGAAGAATGAAATAGATTTGGTGATCGAAACAGCTTTGAAATAGTTTGAAGTTGTGCTGATAGAGAGTGAGATTCTTCAGTCTTCTCTGTTTGTGTTTCAGATGATTAGATTAGATTAGATTACTTACAGTGTGGAAACAGGCCCTTTGACCCAACATGTCCACACCGACCCTCCGAAGAGCAACCCACCCAGACCCATTCCCCTACATTTACCCCTTCACCTAACCCTACGGGCAATTTAGCATGGTCAATTCACCTAAACTGCACTTTTTTTTTGGACTGTGGGAGGAAACTGGAGCACCCGGAGGAAACCCACGCAGACACGGGGAGAATGTGCAAACTCCAACCAGTCCTCTAGCATCCACAGTATTTTGCTTTTATTTAAATACATTTTAAATCTTTGCAAGGTTAGGAAGGACCATGTGTGCTCCTGGCTCTAGTGGCGGAGTTGATTGAATTGCTCTCTGGAGAGCAGGCATGTGATGGTTGGGCAGAATAGTCTCCTTCTAGCCATTGTGACTCCGACTCTGACGTGATTTTATTGGTGGCAGCCATTTGCCTCGGCTGTATTCACAACTGGAATATCTGAACTCAGAAGGCCCAATGCTGTTTTATTTTGGGATTCTACAAATCAGGGGTCTGCTGTTGATTTGGCAGCTTATTTTCTGTTACAAACAGGATGTATTTTCAGGAGTTTCCTTTTGAAACGGAAGCTTTATTTTCTGCACAAAAAGCCTCAGCCTGCATAACCTAATAATAGTTTGTCACAGCTAATAAATGACATTGTCTTATTGGTATCTGTGTTTTGCTGCAATTATTATCCCCTTTGTGTCATGAATTACTCTACTCTGCCTCTGGATGTGTCCTGCAACTAAGCATTTTCCAGGCGGTAATACTAATGGATCTGAAGGGAATAGAGAAAGATTGCTATCCGTGTCTGCTTTTAACCCTGGAGAAGCTCTATCAGTGTAAGGTCAGCTCAGAGCTTCCTAAAGTGATTTGTAGTATTGGCTTTACCATCAGTCCATTTGTAATAACTGTGAAGGACACCTCGTGAATATCGAGTGACCTCAGGAATTGTACTTGTTGCTGGATAACAACGAAATCTTACTTTTCTGTAGGATGTTTACTATGGTAAAATGTTCTAATGCTTCAGTGTTTGCAATATTTGACTGCAAGTCGCAGAAATATTGGCACAGGTGAAAAGATCCTGGTTAAAGAAGGTAGGTGTAGACTTTAAATTAGGTGAGAGGGTCAGAGAGGTGCAGTCGTCCACGGAATTTCAGAGCTGAGGACCTTGCAGCTGAAAGCACAGGTGTTGATAGCAGAATGGTTAAAATCAGAAATGCACAGAAGATCAGAATTTAAGAGCACAGTGATCTCTTAGGGTGATAGGGTGACAGGAGGAGCAGGGTCATGGATGGATTTAAAATAAGGATAACAATTTTAAAAGCCAAGATATTCGAACAAGCACAAGAGTGAGAGGTGAACCCGACAATCTGAATTCCAACATGAGCAGCAGAATTTGTGTGAGCTGAAAGCTATGGAGAATGAAAAGTCAAGGTCCATTTATGATATCACTGAACTGTAACACATTTGCTTTTTGAATTTGCCGCTCTTTGAAGAATATATTTCTTATAGTGGATTTATCCAAGTGGGGAAATGATAGTGCAGATTGTGATGTGCTATTATGTCCATCTGCTAGTGGCTTGGGTTACTTTTGAGCTGTGTAGAAAAAACAGAGCTTGGATTTGTGTGTTTGTACCTTTATGTATTTGTGTATTGTCAACAATATGGACTTGGCTCAGGCAGCCGAATGACCTATTTCTGCTCCTAATTGCTACATTTGTATGTTGTTGAGTGCAAATGTGATATTACTAACAGTAATGGCACTTATCATGAGTTTCTTTTGCTTCAATTTTCATATTTTAATTTCTGGATTCATTTTATCATTCTTTCTTCAAACACTACACTTAATTTCCACTCGAGAAACTCACATTGGTATTTATCTTGCACTCTTGTGTGAAATGTTTACTTTTTAAAAAAGATACAAAGCATATTGACTTGGCCCACTTGTTCTCCGAGAGATTTACTGTTCCTTCATGGCACACATTGTAATGTACATAAACCTCCCATTTTTACTTCTAATTACATACTTGATCCATTCTCACAAACATTGTGTCAGTACCGTGAATTTTACATAAATCTACAACTTTCCCTGATATGCTTGTATACCTTATATTGCAATTTGGAAATAATACCTGTTCTACAGTTTTGAGCTTCATTTGAATATATGCACTTTTTAAAATTCATATGCTGCCAGATTCTTTGACAAGAGGAGTTGCAGCTGACATGATTGATGGCAAACATCCAGAATGGGACCTTTTCACATGCTTTGAGGTCATATTTGTCTAGTAACAATGATTTCACGCTCTCTATGACGTTTTGATCAAACCTATTTTCCATCAGTGTTTTTCTTAGTTTCTTTTTCAGATTATAGGTAGATTCTTGGACTTCTCAAAATTACTGGGGTCAAGTTCCTCAGAAATGTCTTTGCAAAAATGGAAAGGTCATGCCAACTGTGTTGCAATTCAATGTTTCTTGTCATCAGCTAAAATTCACACTTCTTGCAAGTCATCCCTTATTTGTCTTAATTATACAAGAAATTAAAACACACTTTATGGCTCCTCAGACCTCTAGGTAGCACAAAAAGTTCACAAAAGAGCAACAATGTGTGTTTTTAAAGATTCGGAGATGCCGGTGTTGGACTGGGGTGTACAAAGTTAAAAATCACACAACACCAGGTTATAGTCCAACAGGTTTAATTGGAAGCACACTAGCTTTCGGAGCTACGCTCCTTCATCAGGTGATTGTGGAGGGCTCGATTGTAACACAGAATTTATAGCAAAAATTTGCAGTGTGATGTAACTGAAATTATACATTGAAGAATTGATTGTCTGTTAAGCCTTTCATCTGTTAGAATACAGTGATAGTTTCACTTCTTTCATGTGTAAATCACAAAACCCTTTTTTATAATGTTGCATTCTTGGTTAGCTGTGGGCGGCACGGTGGCACAGTGGTTAGCACTGCTGCCTCACAGTGCCGGAGACCCGGGTTCAATTCCTGCCTCAGAAGTGTGTGTGTGTGTGTAGTGAGTGCAGAGTGTCTTAAGTCTGTGAGGGGGTGCATGTGTGGGAGTCTGTGTGTCTATAAGGGTGTATGAGGGTGTCTGTGTGCGCGTCTGTGTGTATCTGTGTCCGTGTGCATGTGAGAGTGTGTGTGTGAGGGAATATCTGTGTGTGTGTGTGTGTGTAGTTTCAGGCTCACTGCCTTTATTCCTGATGAAGGGCTTTTGCCCGAAACGTCGATTTCGAAGCTCCTTGGATGCTGCCTGAACTGCTGTGCTCTTCCAGCACCACTAATCCAGTATCTGGTTTCCAGCGTCTGCAGTCATTGTTTTTACCTCTTCCATTGCAGTTGCCTACCTACCCATGAAACAGTCAGACAATTGCATGAGTTGCTGTACTGCTGCAGTTTCTTGGCAATGAGGTCCACATACCTGTCTACCACTTCTCTTTCTCGTTGAGAATTCTGACAAAGTGCCTTGCTGCCAACACAGGGTCCTCTCCTGCTCAGTCTCACAATCCTCCAAGTGCCATAGGCCTTGGTGATTCCTTCAGCTCTGGAGTTGTTGCAGTGAGATGCTCACCACATTGTACTCCCACACCTCCTAAAGCTAATGTGTTCACCGAGTATCTGTACTAGTGGGAGGTGCAGGGGGCAGCCTTGAAGTTGCTTCCTCTCAGTCCTCCATACTCATATTCTGAGAGGCCAAGGAGATGGCTTCTGGAAGAGTTGGCCAGTTCTTCGTGGAGTTGGTGGTGATGCTGGTGCTACCAGTTGCAGTGAAAGCAAGAGAGAATTACTTTCTCGCTTGGCAGGACATAGATGACTCTGTATCTTCAAAGGATTGGTCCTGGTCTTTTCCTGATCATGGAAATCAGATTAACATTTCGGGTCCAGTGACCCTGTTTCAGAAATGACCCGAAATGTTAATTCAGATTTCTCTTCATAGGCCCTACTAGGACCTGCTGAAGTTTTACAGCAATTTCTGATTTTGTCGCTGTACTTTGAGCTTGCGCTGAGGTTCGCTGGAGTAATACAGCTGGCTTGCGACAGAAATGTTGGTGTGGTTGGTGTGGGAAGTGGCAGGCGAGTGGGAGCTCTGGGTCATTTTTATGAACAGGGTGTAGGTATTCTGCAGAGCAGTTAACCAGTGTTAACCTATTCCTAAGTCTTTGTCAGCGCCACTCATGAAGCATCTTTTAGGTGCACCCTCAGTGTCAAAGTTGTCTTGTCTTCATGTTTAGTTATTTGTCTCCTAACTGTCCACATTTTCATAATTATTGGAGAAAATTTTCATATGCACAATTAAAGTCTACAAAAGTGGAAGCTGTATTAGAAAGCAAAAGTTTTGATAATTCAATGAAGAGACACTCTTACATTCTAGAGTGCAACATTACACAATGATGTGATGCAGGTTCACCCTGTGAATTCTCCATGCATTACGTTTCTTACTTTATCCTCACATTTAGAGGATGAAAATTAATTCTGGAGCTAGTGTATTTTCAAAGCATGCATCGACACAAGTTTTGTCTGAATATAATGTTAAGTTCTCTGAACAAAAGAAAATATTACAGCTCAAATAATTCTGCTAATAGCAATGAATTCAATGGGCTGGATGGAAAGTGAAATTGTATGTCACAATTACAACTTAGTGAATTGAAATGTTCTCTTTGGCGGATATTCACTTTCAGACTTACATCCTCATCATGATGTAAACCCCTATCTTAGAATGACTATCTGACTACTTCCAAAAGGAAAAGCGATATAAATCTTAAAATATTATAGTAAGGTACCACTGACGCAAACTGAGTCATTGAATAATTGAGTCCTGAAGATCAGAAAGGTTGAATCTAAGACTGTTGAGTAGAGAACTGCTACAATTAGTCTAAGTTTAGTATCCAGAGGTCTCAGTTCAAAATCTGTATATGTCAATATTAGGCAGTTCAGATTTAATCTATGATGGTGTTTTGTTTTAATTTTCTCGTGGAATTTGCAAATGGAAAGCCAACACCTGAGAATATCTATAGAATATACTTCAGCACTGTCATCAGGAGGTTGGGAGAGGGGAGAAAATTGACACAAAGTAAATGATTTAGTAAATGACCTTGGAATGAAATGAGGCAAAACTTCTTTACGCAGAAGGTTTTACAATTTGGAATAGGCTGCCTGGGAGAGTGGCGTTAGGTTGACTCTAAAGGAGGTTTCAAAAGAGAGTTGAATATATGTTTGAAAGTGATGAATTTGATGGGCTATGAAAATAGGGCTGGAGAATGGAACTGGCTGGATATCTCTTTCTGATGACTGAATGGCCTACTTCTGTACTGTAAAATTCTAGGATTCTATGATTCTGTTTCCCAAGGTGTTCGTTGCAATGCTGGGACTGAGCTGTAATTAAACTGGGCAAACTTTCTGGAAATAAGGAAGCTAGCAGATGATCTGATTCAGCTGCTTGAATACTAGTTCTGAAACATTGCTGATCGGAGAACATCAAGTACTGGATGTACAGTCTTTTCATACATTTGGTTTGACATTAGACAACTACACTCGTAAATAATTCTGTGGGGAAGAGCATTTCTTGTTTTTGATGGAAGTAGAGAATGTGATTCCCCAAACAAGCTGCTAAATCCTGTCCAGTGAAATAATGCACGATTGTTTCCCTTTGCCATATGCATGCAAAATGCTGGGAGACCCATTGAAAGTAATTGGATGCCTTGTTGTTTCACTTTGAGTGACAGTGCACCAGCACAATCTGCTAACATAACCCAGATCACTCCTTCTGAGACTTCTAACCAAAAAAGTCAATGCCATAAGCAGCAGCAAAGCCCTGACCACAGCATCCTGGACAATTGCTCATGTTGTTCACCTGGCTGTGCTCAGTGAGCAATTTCACGTTATTTTGTGGCTGCTCAGAAAACTTCTACAGAACCTGAGTTGGAGAAACACTAAAACACTGTACGGAATTTTACAAGGTCATTATTGATGGGTGTTTTGTTAGTAAGAAATCTGAAGCAGGGTTGCAGTTTAAGTTTAAGGAATACAGTGAGATCTTCAACAAAATACTGTAAGATGTAAAGCGCACTTTTTCATGGATACAAATTAAATGGGTTATTTAAATGAGGCAAAGCCAGTTAGGAACATGGATATTAAAAGTAATGATGAAAAAGTAGGTCCCAAAAAAGGGACCTAGAAAAGACAACGAGATAATTTTATTTGATCCTAGATTCTCTGTGCATGCAGCACTTATCAGTAAATTGACAGTACAGTATTAATTCCTGAAAATGTGTTGCTGGAAAAGCGCAGCAGGTCAGGCAGCATCCAGGGAACAGGAGAATCGACGTTTCGGGCATAAGCCCTTCTTCTGAAGAAGGGCTTATGCCCGAAACGTCGATTCTCCTGTTCCCTGGATGCTGCCTGACCTGATGCGCTTTTCCAGCAACACATTTTCAGCTCTGATCTCCAGCATCTGCAGTCCTCACTTTCTCCCCAGTATTAATTCCTGTCCAGCTGAACATAGCCCTTTGAACATAGCCCTTTCCTTCAGAGAACACCAGACCAGAAGGAAAAAAACAATAATTGTCAGAATGAACATGCTGATTGTACTGGACCTCTACTTTGCGGTACGGTACGCAAGACAAGTTAGAACAGTGTACATCATTGGTTTTCCTTTTGAACAGATCAATGTCTTTACTTGAAGGAACTGCCTTGGCTAAGAAAATAATGCAGAAGGCACAATAGGTTTATTCCTGTTCCTATCTTTCAGTGCTCAATGAATTCCTGCAGTTGGTCTGTACACTTCTTTTTTCTGAATTCTAATCTTTTCTTGTCAGGAAAATATATGAATCACTGCCACAAGTATGACATATTTTCATTTGAAATGACACCTTTTCCCTGCCTTCTCCACTGCTGTGCGCAAGAGCTGACATTGAGAGGGTTTGTAATTAAAGTTTCTAAAAAATATTACATTGAATTTAAAGTGATTTTTGACAACCATGCAAACCATTTTTTAAAAAATGGTTTTTATACAGTTCTTCTGTTAATTGAGGAAATATGACTCCTTTTTCCTTAAATGGTAGTTTGGGCACAGGTAATTTGAGCAGAATTGTGGATAGTGTACAGAGAGAATGCCGTACAAGATCATGAGAAAGGTTCCCAACAAAGAGGAACTTCAATAATAAGGATCAATTGAAGAAGCTGGAGCTGCTCCTTTTTAAGGAGAAGAGGTTGAGAGGAGATGCCATAGATTCTGGAAATGTTTCATTAAATTGGAAAATAGCAAATGTGACTTCTCTACAGAGGTAAGGAAGGGGAAGGAAAGCAGGATACTACTAGCTAGTTAGCCTAACATCTGACAAAGGAACAATGTTATAATCTATTATTAAGTAGGTTATAAGCAGAGCCAACACAGTTCTATGAAAGGAAAATTAGGTTTGATTAATTTATTGGAATTCTTGAGGAAGTAATAAGTACCTGCTACAGGAAGGATGTAGCAGGTTGAAAGGGTTCAGAAAAGATTTACAAGGATATTGTGAGGATTGGAGGGTTTGAGCTGAAGGGAGAGGCTGAATAGACTGAGGCTGCTTTTCTTGGACTGTCAGGAGCTGAGAGATGACCTCACAGAAATTTATAAATCATGAGGGGAATGGGTATGTTGAATAGACAAGGTCTTTTCCACAGAGACCAAAACTAGAGGGGATATGTTTAAGGTGAGAGAGGAAAGACTTAAAAGGGACCTAAGGAGCAACATTTTTATGCAGAGGATGATGTGTGTATGGAACAAGCTGCCAGAGGAAGTGGTAGAGGCTGGTACAATTACAACATTTAAAACTCTGGATGGATGTATGTATAGAAAGGGTTTAGAGGGGTATGGTCCAAGTGCTGGCAAACATTGGAATGTCTGGTTGGAATGGACGTGTTGGACCGAAGGATCTGTTTCCATGCTGTATTACTCTATGACTCCATGACTCCAAAACATGGATATTAGGGAACCTATAGATGTGTTATAGTTGGACTTCCATAAGGCATTTGACAATATGCCATATCAAAGGTCATTATACAAAATAATAGCTCTTGTTGTAGATAATTAACATGTTATAATTGATAGAGACTGAGTAGCTATCAGAATACAGAGACCGGGTTATTTTCAGGTTGGTAAGATGTAACAAGTGGAATGGCATAGGAGTTTTTACTAGTGCCTCAACTCCTTACAATCAACATAAATGACTTGTTTGAAGCACCCAGGTGCTAACTTTGCTGATCACACAAATGTAGGTAGAATAGAAAAGAGTTCTGAAAAGGCTATTGATAGGCTAAGTGGGTGGGCAAAAATTTTGCAAGTGATGTATAAAGTGGGACAATGTGAACTTGATTAGGAAGGCAAATGGAATGTTGCCAAGGTGAATGGAACATAAAAGTATGGAGGTTTTCCTGCAGTTGTTGAGACCACATTTGGCATACTGTATACATGTTAGTCTCCTGCTTTAGGAAGGGATATAATTGCATTGGAAACAGAGAAAGTTTGATTCCTGGGATGAATGGACTGCCTGATGAAGAAATCTTAGAAAGATTTAGAAGAATGAGAGGTGATCTTATTGACACATATAAAATCCTGAGAGGACTTGACAGGATGGATATTGAAATGGTGTTTTTCCTTGTTCCTAATTAATAATTTGTTTGTATTTGCTATAAGTCATGAAGGGTCTGTGCAGACTAGTTGAGAATAGAATAGAATCCCTACAGTGTGGAAACAGGAAGACAAGGAGAAGCAGTCCTCACTGGGGAAAAGATCAAGACCCAGAGGACGCTGATTTCAGGTAATTGGCCGAAAAATTGGACCTATAGGGAACCTATAGATGTGTTATAGTTGGACTTCCACAGAGCATGAGGGAAAGCTTTCCTGTGCAGTGAATGGCTCAGATCGTGAATGCAATGTCTGAGTGTCTGTTGGAGGCAAATTCAATCAGGGCTATCAGGAGAGAGTTGGGCATTTTCAGAAGAACAAAAGGAAATACTTGGGGTAAATATGAGGAAGTGAGACTTTGTGAGTTGCTTTGCAGACAGCCAGCACAGACAGGACAGAGGAAATGGCTTCCTTCTGTGATATACACATTCTATGATACTATGGAACCATGTTCTGATGACATTGTGTTCAGGAATTTTGATAAACTGAACCCTGTAATCTTACAAATAGGCACTCTGTAAATTAAAACTGTTTCTCTTGTACCTCTCATTGTGTTATGATGCAAAAAAAGAGGTCTGCTGACATTAAGTGTCTAGGTATAAAAATAGAAATTGCTGGAAAAGCTCTGCAGGTGTGGCAACATCTGTGGAAAGAAATTAGAGTTAATCCTGAAACAGGGTTCTGAGGAAGGGGCCCTTGACCTGAAATGTTAACTCTGATTTCTCTCCACAGGCCTGCTGAGATTTTCCAGCAATCTCTATTTTTTTTCAGATTTACAGCATCTGCAGTTCTTTTGATTTTGTTAATGTCTAGATATTTGATTTCATAACATTTGCCAACATATAATAATTCCGATTTAATAAATTTAACCTTGAACAACTGAACAGTTACATTTATGACTAAATGTTACTTTGCTAAAGGGCTAGTGCAATGTTGGAAATGTGTCATGGAAAGTTTTGTTAAAATCATGAAAATAAGAGAAGCAGCTTTGTACATTTCAGCAATGGTACTTTTGCCATTAGAATTCATATTCTAATTGCAAACTATTATTTCAGACACATGCATAAAACAAAATACTGCATGGCTGATTAATGGTGTTTCTTTTTTAATGTATTTGACTTTTTGCTTCTTAATTAATGACTTTGGACGAATGGCAAATCCACTGTGCCCGTAGACTCTGACATTGTTGGTGTTGGTCTTTTTCGTGACTTGTGAGGTATGATAGTTATTGAGGCAAACTGCACACTGCTAAACATTCACTCTTTAGTTTCAGTTACAAAGAACAGAGAGAGACAGTGGAAAATAAAGGGTACTATTTTTAAGGGTGTTCAGGAGCACAGAGACCTCGGTATTTGCTTCATAAATGTGTAATAAAACATACAGTATTCTAGGCTTCAACAGTAAGGGCTTAGAATATATGATAACCATATATAAGACTCTGGTTAGAACACACCTAGAGTATTGAGTGCACTTATAGATGCCATAATATAGCAAAAATATAAATCCATTGGAGAGAGTGCAAAAGAGATTTACAAGAATGGTTCCAGGGATGAGACATTTCAGTTATGAGGAAAAATGGAAGAAGTTTGGATTGTTTCCTCAGAAAGGGGAAGGCTAAGATGCGACTCAAAGTTTTCAAAACAATGAGGGTCTTGCAGAGTGGATAGAAAGAAACCGTTTCAACTCATAATTTAATCGGGAATAAGAGAGTACAGATTCAAAGTGTTCTGCAAAATAACATATAAGATGAGGAAAAATGTTTTCACTCACTGAATAAATAAGGTCTGGAATTCACTGCCAGGAGGTGTTGTGTGGACAGGTTCAATTCAGACTTTCAAGAGGCATTGAATGATGATTTAACTAGAAATAACGAGTAGGGTTGTGCGGAAAGGGTCTTTTGGGCTAAGTAGAAAAGCTCAGAGAACCTCTGCAGATGCGATGGGCCTCCTTCTGCATTGTAATAATTCTGCAATTTCCTGAACATGCCTCCTTCATTTCTCCAGCAGTTCATAGATTAGTTACAATGTGTTATGAGTGTGCCGGCTTTCTGCACTCAGTGAGCCCTGCCCTTTGCCCACAGCCTTGCAATGTTTTGCACTTAAGGTATTTATCTAATTCCCTTTTGAAACTCATGTTTCAACCTGTTTCCATGATCTTCTCAGGCAGTGCATTCCAGGTTCTAGCTGCTCGCTTCAAACAAAAGATTTTCCCCATGTCACTCTTGGCGGTTTTTGCCATTCTGTTCAAATTGGTGCCCTCTTTTTCTTAACTCTCCTCCAGCGGAGACAGTTTCTCTCAATTAACTCTGTCCAGACTTGCATGATTTTAAGCACTTCATCAAATCTTCTCTCCCTTCTGTGAGGAAAGCTGCCCTCGGGTGTCTACTCAATCCATGTAACTGAAATCTCTGGAACCATTCTTTTAAATCTTCTCACCAATGCTTTCACATCCTTCCTAAAACATGACATGCAGAATTGGACCAAAGTATTCCAGTTGAGTCCGAATCAGAGCTTTTACAAAGGTTTACCTTAACTGTTCAGGATCCCATATGCCATAACTGCAGTCTTAACCTTCCCAGCTACCTTTAATGATTTGTGCACATATAGCAAAATGAACCTACGTTCCTACACTCACTTTAGAATTCTGCTTTCATTTTCTTTTGCTATTCCTCATTACTCCTGCGAAGCTGTGTTATTTCACACTTCTCCAAGTAGCTGGTGGAAGACTGAGTCAAGTACCCTTAACTGACTTAAGTGAATCTATGTGTGAAGCAGAAGTGAGAATCATACATATCTCTGGCTCAGTTGGAAGATTTCCTTTGCTGCATGACCTATAAGACTGCCTACCATCTGTTTGCAACTGACCTCTGCATTTCTGGCCTGGCTAGGGTAAAAAATTCCATTCTGCATCATTTTGTGTTCTTTGTAGAAAGTGTTAGTATCAGATTCTTGGGTGGCAATACAATCAGATCCATTTTTTTTTTTAAAGCCACAGTGGTTGACTCGCTGCTGAACTCTCTTTGTACAGGATCATAGTGAAGAATGACAGCTTGAGGAAAGACACTGGAAAGTGGTTGTCACTGAGGAGATGAGAAGAAGGCTATGGATGGCCCTTGTGATTGCAATGAGGTCAGCCAGGTGGAGCTCAAAGAATATGAGTTCCCTGATTGGGGCTGTTAACCTGGTCCAATCAGGGAGCCCTGGCTGACAGATATAAACAGGAGTGACTGGGATTCTGTTCACTTTAGGAGCTGGCTCTGTGCTAGCTTGGTCAGTTTCTTGTACTATGCACATGTAAATAAAGGCTGACTTGGTGACAGGATACCAGTCAGTCAGGTTTGTTCAAGGAGTTATTTCAGCCTTAATTACTTATCTGAACATTGTGCCTTGGACAGACAAATGTAGATTGTATGATTCATACAAAATCTGGTTGGGCTGTAATATGACAAAGTAGTCTTATTTCCTTCAAAGTTTTGATTATTTTTTCATAGCAAAACTTTAACAGACAGAATCAGAAGGAATTTCATAAGGTCCAATGGAAAGGAAATCAATATGCAAGGGACTTAAATTCAAATTAGGAGCATTACATTGAGAATAAAGTTGCCATACTCTTACCCTATTCATTAGAGAGGTGGTTTAACCTGAGGGTCACCACACACCAGGTGAGAGGAGACATTGAGAAGGAGAACCCTTTATATTAAACTCAGTTGGTGTAGAAATTGAACCAATACCAGTGGTGTCGCGCTGATTCCAAACCACTTATCTAGCCAACAGAGCTAAACAAGCCCCTATACATTGAGAATAAGAAGCTTAATACCCAAGAACATAAAGCTTGCTTCAAAACAAAGTAGTTCCATTGAAGCTTCTGAGATTCTTTGTTAACACATTTAAAATAGACCCTCAATCATGGCTATTTATGTTGCAATATCAGCTCTTGTTTGAACCATTTTTAGTGAGGCTCAATATTGAAATTAATTTTGAGACAAATATGTATAATAATGTGATTACAATGGGATTGGATTGTGAATGATAAGTGCCTGTCACTGCAATCACTATAAGTAGCCCAGTGTACAAATCTCTTTGAGAGAGATGGGATTTATTTAGCAGGTCTGTTGCGCAGATTACTGTTTTATATCCCTTACGACATTCTGGTGGATTCCCTAAGGGTCAAACCAAATATCTGGAATATGCAGAAAGACAAGGAAATACCAAGCTGATAAACATGGCAATTTGGAATAGGAGGTCTGTGTGGATTCTTGGTGTCTCCTCTCTGCTTGTTCTCAGAGCCTCGGAAGAATTGCAGAACATTCCAATCCTATGTCTTTTGCCTGTGACTCATACTTCAGAATCCACCAACATCACAGCAGCGGTTCTCCCTGCTATTAATTTAGCTTTGGTCACTGTAAATAAACTTCCATTTTTACTTGAGGACTATAATCTCAACTTGGTGATAAAGGATACGCAGGTAATGTTTCTTTCAATTATGTTTCATATGGATGTGTCTTGTGTTTAAAATGCACTGAAATGTTGTCAAGTCCTATTTGGCAACACACGCTCAGTGACTTCCGCCACCCCTACTGACGTGTCTGCCACCACTTCCGCCCCCACCAGCGCCACTCACCTGCATTCTGCTGACACGCCCCCCACAGACCCCACTGTCACTATCCCCACCTCCCAGAACCCTGAGGGGAACACTACCCCTGCTCATGACTCCACCCCAATTCCCCGCACCATCACACCCACTCCAGGTACTGGCTCTGACCCCATTCCCAGCTTCACACCCACACCAGATCCCAGCTCCCAGCCCTGCCGAGTTTTCACCATCCCTCCAGACCTCCCCCTCACTGAGGACGAACAATCAGTCCTCAGCAAAGGACTCAGCTTCATCCCCCTCCGTCCACGCATCAATGAATTTAATACACGCTGTGACGTCGAACAATTCTTCCATCGCCTCCGCCTCCGAGCTTACTTTCACAATCAGGACTCCCGTCCACCTTCCGAGGACCCCTTCGCCCACCTCCAACTCACTGCATCCACCTGGACACCCTGCGCTGGCCTATTACCTATCCTCGACCTCTTCATTTCCAACTGCCACCGGGACATTAACCGCCTCAACTTCTCTACCCGCCTCCCCCACTCTAACCTCTCACCCTCACAACGTGCAGCCCTCCAATCCCTCTGCTCCAATCCCAACCTCACCATTAAGCCAGCGGATAAAGGGGGCGCAGTGGTAGTCTGGCGCACTGACCTCTACACCGCTGAAGCCAAACGCCAACTCGAGGACACCTCTTCCTACCGCCCTCTCGACCATGACCCCACCTTCCATCACCAAACCATCATCTCCCAGACCATACAGAACCTCATCACCTCAGGAGATCTCCCAACCACAGCCTCCAACCTCATAGTCCGGGAACCCCGCACTCCCCGGTCCTACCTCCTTCCCAAGATCCACAAGCCTGACCACTCTGGCCATAACAGGCTGATTGGAAAATTAATAAAAACCTGAGGAACTCCTGCAGAGATGTCCCAAAGCTGAGATGATAGACTTCCAACAACCACAATCATCTTCTTTTGTGCCAGAACTGAAAAAGTGATCCTCCAAAAGAAATGGTCATGTTGGACTCAAAACATTAATGTTGTTTCTTTTTCAACAAATGCTTCCAGACCTGCTGAGTTTCCCCAGCACGTTTTGCTTTTATTTTGGATAGCCAGTATCTCCACAGGACTACTGAGAAAAGTTGGGGGTGTGCCATGAGGTGAACTGCTGCTGGATAGAATCATGACTGCCTGAATGGTTATTTTCAATGATGTAACTATTCTATGGCTTTATGAAAATTGCGCAACACAGTTTTGGTAGTGTACACAAAATTGATGAGTTCAACAGAGGTGAGATTGAGTGCTAATTCATTTGGGTATTTAAACTTGTTGGCCCAGATATTCTGATGGTAAGGGTGTTGTTGGAGCAGTGGAAGAATCATTGTGAGTCAGTGTGGAATTGCTGACACACCTGACTCCATGGGAAATGGCTGAGGAAATTGAAGATTCCAATGGGCATTTCCATGAGTCTGGAACTCTCTAAAGCAGTGTATGAAATGTTGAAAGGTTAGAGAGTTCCGATTGTCTTAGGTCTGATACTTATCCAGGATGAGTTAGAGGTTTAAAAACCTACTCTAAGTCCCTAGTAGTTATTAAACTGTACCCTGACTCACCCTCTCAACAATCCAACTTTCCTTGTTGGACCCAACAATTGTGTATCTGCTGAATAAAACTTCACTTAGTGCAGCTGCTGTTTCAGTTCCTTCTGGGAAATGCCTGGCATAAAGTATTATGTGGGCACTGCATTGCTTAACTTCAGATAATTTCAATTAACATGATCAGGATGGACTTTGTGCTTGATATCCTATCAAAAAGAATGACCATCACCACATAGGCCAGAAAACAGAACAGTGACAAGTTGCAGTTGGAGGAGGACAAAAGAGTTAATCCCTCCACTCAGCTTTGGCTGAGGAAAGCATAACAGCAGGAAGAGCAGGGGTGCCCATTTGTACACTACTTACAAGCACTGTGAAACATAACAAATGATATCCACTATTTTCTCCCACCATCAATCCCAACTTTCACATAAAAGCATCCTTCTACTACTTATCCACCAATTGTGCATTTACCTAATGGCTCTCAGTATGTGCTGACATTCATCACGAATATGTGAAAGGGCAAGTTAATCCTCAGGATGCAATAATGGACAAAATGGGAAAGTGTTGCAAGTCATTATGTTTTGTGGCATTATAAAACAAGACAAATTAACAACGTATTTCATTCAACACCTATGTGCATAGCCTTGATAAATTACAAAATTTCTTCCACTGAAAATTCCTAAGACTTCTAGGGGTCGATTTCCCTCTCCCAGATTGGCAAAGTCTGAATTTGAGGGTCTCACTAAATTCAGAGTAGGTGGCCTGCCTACCAGATATATCCCCACATTTCCCTGTGCTGTAATTATACCAGTGATGGGGCTTGTGTTGGGTAGTACATCCTGTTAGGCCATTATCCCCTATCCCAGCTGCTGCCTGGATTTAACTAGTGACAGAAAATGGTCATGACAGACAGATGGCCCAGCAAGTTTTGTTTCATGAGCTGGTGGCAGGCGGTTTGCAAGGTCTAACCTTAACAGGCCCTCCGTGCCATTGGAGGGCTCTCCCTTTCCAAGGTATTAATCTCTCTGCATTTACTTTTCTCCCATAAGGCCTCTCAAACTGCAGGTCCAGATCCCCCACGGCCTCTTCACACTAGTCTGAGAGCTTGGTATTCTACAAGACTCCAAACACCTATTGAAATCCTTGACCAACACTGCACAACTCTGTCCCAAATAGCCGAGAGCTGTTCACCTCTAATTGACCAGCAGACCCCAGAGAGAAGAAACAGGAAGATATCCACTAATGTCTGAAAATGAATGGAATGGTCAACTGGACCTCTATTTTGCTACTCTATGCTACTCTCTCCCCACCCCCACCCTCCCCTAGCTTATCTCTCCACGCTTCAGGCTCACTGCCTTTATTCCTGATGAAGGGCTTTTGCCCGAAACGTCGATTTTGCTGCTCGTTGGATGCTGCCTGAACTGTTGTGCTCTTCCAGCACCACTAATCCAGAAAGTGATAAAACCTGCAGAGTTCAACTTGAGCTGTGGTTACTGTCGCCTGTCTGCTACTTATTTGGAGAAGTCTATGTTTCCAATCTAACACTCACATGTAATTATTTTTTGAAAGGTTCAATATATGAAAGCTGCTTTCTGTTTCATTTGTGATTATAGAGCTGCTATATTATAAAAGAGTTCGACAGAACACTATAAAGTTTTTAATTCATTAATATTACATCTTTAACAAATTATTCTTCCTAGTTATCCACACATTGAGTTAAATTGGCCTTTTCTGTATAGGAAGTTCACTATAAGAGCTACATAGTTGGTGGCCCTTTGATTTTACTTTCAAAGCTAGTCAAATGGAAAAAAAACTTGCCACTTTTAATAGCACCAAATACAGAAATATACAGCATCTGAGGAATTCATGTGCCCTGTATTCTCCTCAATGGAACAACAAGAGTTATGGTGTCAAGTTTGAAAATCTATTGGTTAAACCATTCCTCTGTCCTGCCGTATTTATAACTGAACACTTATGAGGAAGATTAAATATTCTATTTGGTAAGGACCATGGACATCACAGTGCCAGCAACCCGGGTTCAATTCCCATCTCGGGCAACTGTCTGTGTGGAGTTTGCACATTCTGCCCATGTCTGCGTGGGTTTCCTCCGGGTTCTCCGGTTTCGTCCCACAGTCCAAAGATGTGCAGGTTAGGTGAATTGGCCATGCTAAATTGTCCATAGTGTTAGGTGTAGAGGAATGGGTCTGGGTGGGTTGCTCTTTGGAGGGTCGGTGTGGACTTGTTGGACCAAAGGGCCTGTTTCCACACTGTAGGGAATCTAATCTAAAACTAAATTGACTGCACGGCTCACATGAAAGTCCTCTCCAATATTTACTCTAATTGTTCTTTGTTGTGTGCTCCTTGTTTGATGCATTACTCTGTACATTCTAGATTGCTGTACATCCACAGACCCGTAATGCCTAGAGGCAATATTACTCTCCTTTTCCTCAAAACTGCCAGAAAATTGGAGATGTGACTGGATGTTGGGAAATTATCAAGCATAAGGCCTTTTCATAAGATGCTGACTTACTAAGTAGAAATAGAAGTTTATTAAGTTTCCATTTGTCTGCAGTGCTAAGTCTTTTAGAGGATTTAAAAAGATTAAATTAAGGTCTTTGAATATAAGAGCATAAGAAACAGCAGCTGGATTTGGCCATTTGACCCTTTGACCTTGTCTGCTTTTTCGTGAGATCATGGTGGAGTTGGTGCCAAAACCTCACCTTCCTGCACCATCACTGTCTCCTTTAATTCAAAAATCTATTGGTTGATGTGGTGTACACAGACTTCCAAAAGATATTCAAATAAAGTGCTGAAGTGTTGAAACTCAGGCAATAATGTGGAGGATGGAAACATGGTTATAAAGTTAGTTGAGTGACAGGAAACAGAGAGTAATGGCGAACGGTTCTTTTGCAGATTAGAGAAAGGGTTTCCAGGGGTCACTGCTTTTCTTGTTATGATCTAGAAGGAGACCATTAACTTTCAAAAAGAAAATCACACCCCAAGTATTCACTAAAACAATTATACCTGAAGATTTCACAGTATAAACAGAAATCTTACAGAGTTAGAGTCAAAGGAAATACTACTGACATGACACGTAAATGCTTATATTTTAAACCTGAAAAGCTGAGCATAACACTTTACATTCTATTTATTTCTACCCAAGAATTAACCTCTATTTTCGAGAATCCTTCACTTCTCCTGAGTCCAAACTGGAATTCACTTTGGTCCTCTTCTGTGGTTTGTCATCTTTAAAGTATGAGATCTTTGGAGGTCCTTCCTCTAGCATCCTGCTCAGTGACCCTGCAACTCTCATTAAGAAGCTAACAATTGCAAACTCAGCAGTTGAAGCATTGGCCTAGCTAAATTGTAGCTATTGACTCTATGTCTGAAACCTGTACTTTCTGACAGCCCTCTGTTCTTCGTCTACAACTGCTTTACAATTACTGACCCTACGTTTAACTTCCTGTCTCAAAGCTGCTATGAAGCTGACTCTCTTTCTGTGAGAAATCATACAAATCAACCAAAATCAAAACAAAATATAACCTACAATCTATACCAATAGCAATGTGGCATGTTTGAGCTGTGCCAGTAATCATTAGCTTTACCTTCAAGACCTCCCTTTGTTTCTGGTATCCACATGAATATGAAAATCCCTTATGTAGAGAGCTGGGTTCACCCATAGTTCAGTGTTTTTTCTTCCCACTTCCAACTTTGACATAATGAAATAAACATGGATAATGCTTTGAAATTAAATTTTTTTGATGTTAAATACCAGCTCTCTCAATCTTGGAGATTTAATTTATTACATTTTAAAAAATCTAAACTAAAATTCTGGTTCAGATTTCCTAATGGCCAAATCAATGTTTCTGCAGTGCGGATGGAGTTGCATCTGGGAACCCTCCAGAATCCCATCATAATAGGCTGAAAGGAATAGCCCAGGAATTGAAGAATCCATTGTGCAAGTCCATTACACTGGGAACCTGCTGTAATTATATGTTTAATTCAGTGAATTCAGAGGGGGTGTTCTTCTGCAGTGAAATAAATAGCTACATGAGAAAGTTAGAATATTAGAAATCTGGTCTAACTCCTGAGTAACGATGAAACTGTCTAACCCATAACTTACCTCACAAAACCCTGCATCTCCATCTACACTCCTTCAGAGATATAACACTGTCCAGACCCTGCCCGAAACTCAATGCCCCTTTTCCTGAGACCTGAGTGGACACACCCCCACGCCAGCTGAGGAAGGGACAGCTCCAGGGGTACTAGAGCAAGTGCACTGCAACCTTTTGTAGAGCGCATAGAATGCCAGTCTTTCAGTAGATATCCACTGAATGGTGAGTTCTGACAATGGCGTGTGGTAAGATGGGGAGTTAATTAATGTGGTACATTTGGTAAGATATGAGAAGAGAACATGCTACAACTCACAACAGAAAACCATCTAAAAAACCTGATGCAACTCAGACTTAGCCAATAAAATGTAAAATACAACCTATAGAGTCTAACAACACGGAACTTATGGTGAACTTTTCCAACCATTAGTCCAGCCTGAACTGGCATATTCTACCCAAGTCTTGGTACCACACCTTAGGAAGGATGTGAAGACTTTAGCGAGAGTACAGAGTACATTTCTGATTGGTCTTAGGCGTAAGGGTCTAAGGAGGTCAGATGGGTCACTTAGCTGAAATGGCTGGTTTGCAATTCAGTGTAATACGAACAGCACAGCTTAATTCCTGTACTTGTTGAGTTTACCATGAAGGGTAAACTTTCATAACCATGCCTGAAGCTTGTTGACTCTCAGATTAAACTCATCACCAGTTGTCTGTCTCTGATGAGAGAGCTGCCTAATCTCCTTCTGGGACTATGATGACTTTATCTTTACTCACTTACTTTGTTGAAGGCCATCAGTTACTCAGAGAAATTGAAGAAGCTAAGACTGTTTTTCTTGAAGAAGGGAGGGCTATGAGGAGATTTGCTGGTGGTGATCAAATCATGAGGTGTCTGCACAAAGTTGATAGAGAGAAACCTTTCCCATTGGCAGAAAAGTTGAGAACCAAGGAACATTAATTTGAGGTGATTGGCAAAAAAAAATTATCAGCAACATGAAGGAAAAGCTTTCAAAGCACAGCAAATTGCCTGAGTTTTTAATGGAAGTAGATCTGGTCATAGATTTCAAAAGGAATTTGGGTAAACATCAGAAGAGAACACATTTACATGGACATGGGGAAGGGGGAGGGAGGGGACAGCTGAATTAATTGTGCAGAGAGCCAGCATGGTTGCAAGACGCCAAATGGCCTGCTTTCATGCTGTAACTATCCTATCTTTCTGTGATTCTACTAATATAATCAGTGATGGAACATCCCCAGCTCTCTGATTTAGATTAGATTAGATTTAGATTTAGATTAGATTAGATTACAGTGTGGAAACAGGCCCTTTGGCCCAACAAGTCCACACCGACCCGCCGAAGCGCAACCCACCCAGACCCATTCCCCTACATTTACCTCTTCACCTAACACTACGGGCAATTTAGCATGGTCAATTCACCTGACCTGCACATCTTTGGACTGTGGGAGGAAACCGGAGCACCCGGAGGAAACCCACGCAGACACGGGGAGAATGCGCAAACTCACACAGCTAGCCGCCCGAGGCGGGAACCGAACCCGGGCCCCTGGTGCTGTGAGGCAGCAGTGCTAACGACTGTGCCACCGTGCCGCCCAATAGAGAATTCCAGAGGTTCACAACCCTTTGACTTAAGAAAGTTATCCTTACCTCAGTTTGGTCTGGCCACCCCCTTATTCTGAGGATTATGTTTGCGATTCCCTAGCAAGGGAGATAGCCTGCCAATATCCAC
Organism: Chiloscyllium plagiosum; assembly: GCF_004010195.1. NCBI lineage: Eukaryota > Metazoa > Chordata > Chondrichthyes > Orectolobiformes > Hemiscylliidae > Chiloscyllium > Chiloscyllium plagiosum. The sequence continues at coordinate 45,694,230 of NC_057714.1, read as the reverse complement.
TCTGTCAAGCAACTTGAAGTTTTTCTATCTTTCAATTAGTTCAATTTTCATTCATCTAAATTCGGTGGAATATGGGTTCAGCTTAACAGTCTCTCCTCATATGACAATCTCTTCATCCCTGGAATTTGGGGCAGCACGGTGGCACAGTGGTTAGCACTGCTGCCTCACAGCACCATACACCTGGGTTCAATTCCCACCTCAGGTGATTGACTGTGTGGCGTTTGTATATTCTCCCGTGTCTGTGTGGATTTCCTCCCACAGTCCAAAAAAAATGTGCAGGTTAGGTGAATTTGCATGCTAAGTTGCCTGTAGGGTTAGGGGAATGGGGCTGAGTGGGTCGGTGTGGACGTCTTGGGCCGAAGGGCCTGTTTCACACTGTAAGTAATCTTTAATTCAGTTAACCTTCATGACACTCATTCCAGGGCAAGTATGACTTTTCTTATTTAACGATACTACAAATATCCAGGTGGAGTCTTATCAATACTCTTTATAGTCATTGGAAGACTTTTAGACTTGTACTTCAATTCCTTTGTACAAAACATTGAAGTAACATTTACCTTCCCAATTACATGCTCTACCTGTTTGTTAACAGTTTGAAGTGACAATAACAAGAGGGCATTATCTTAAGGCAGGAGATTTAGAGAAGATTTGAAGAAGACTTTTTTTACTCAGAGGGTGGTGGGCATCTGGAATGCTCTGGTTGGGAGGTTAGTTGAGATGAAAAACCTTCCAAAGTTCAAAAGGTTCTTGGATGAGCACTTGAAGTGTCATAACATTTAAGGCAATGAGCCAAGTGCTGGAAAGTGGGGCTAGTGTAGATTCAGAGTAGTTTCTGTCAGTACAGATTTGATTGGTTGATTTTGTGATTCCATGATTTTGTCATTTGTGTACAAGCACACCCAAATACATCTGAATAAAAACATTTCTGAGACACTCTCACCACTCAAAATATATTCTGTTTTCTCTTTATTTTTCCTACCAAAGTGAATAGCTTTACACTTGTAACATTTCATTCTATCTTCAATGTAGTTTGCACACTTACCCAACTTCTTGAATTCTTCTGAGGCCTTTTTATGTCCACTTACTGCTTACTTCACCACCTATTCGATGTCATCTGGAAACTTGGATATATTACATTATGTCTCTCAACACAGATTATAAGTAATTTAGGTTAAACCAAAAATGGCTTGTTTATGCTAGCTCTCAGGACTGAATGTATTTGAAATATGAGGTTTTTCACCTTGTCACTGTAAGTGTCAGTGGCCAGTACAGTTCTGTTGATACCGACTGTCCTCTAACTGTTTAATGCTGGGTGAAGCCAATCTATTTGGCCAGCAGCTTTCCAGTTCTAACAGCTTTGGCAAAAATGTAGATCACTGCTGGCTCTGTTCCCAGGCCCATGGGTCTCAGTGGTAAATGTGTGGGCAAAGGAGAAATGCCAAGCATTCCTGATGGAAACCAGAGGAGAGGTGATGGGAAGGTGGAGGGAGGGGTGTTGGGGTAGGGGTTGACGTGCAAGAAGGATGGTGGTCATGTGGAAAGAGGTTAGATAGAGCACAGGTTATATCTTAGCTCTTCTAATCAGGGAAATGGGGTCTGTGATTGAGGCCTCATTCTCCCTTAACCCCTGTTGTATAAGGTAATGGTTCTGAAAGTGTGAATGTTAAAGTTGCATTAAACTCATGATGTCACAGTTTTAGAGTGGAGACAAAGGAGCCTGGTGCAAGGGCGCCATAGAGATAAATGTGTCATCTCTGCCTCTTGATAGCCTTTGTAATTATGCCTAAGTACACCATAAAACTGCTACCTTTGTCATCATGCAATAAGCAATATCATGTTATGTAAGACAAGTGCCTCTTCTCATTTAGACTCAACAATGCTTTATCTCCTATCAATGTTAATTAGATTGGCCCTTAGACCCAACATGGAAATGAGATTTGGTGGCGGTGCCTTACCCAACAATAAGTGGTTTTTACTGGAACATATCAACAGTGGGATTGTCGCATGATTATTTCAAGAAAACAGCAGTGAAAAATGTCCATTCAACCCAGGAGAAAAAAATACCTTTAAGAAGAAAAGTGTGTTTACCAATTTATGAACCTTACTGCTTTTTCAAAATGTAGTCACCCTGCAGGTGGAAGTGTAGAAGTGGACAGTCAGCAGTACTTTGGTAGGGAGCTGAGTGCAAATGTAACATTCCAGAAGAAATCCTTTACCTTTGAGCTGACTGGAGATGCAGGAAATACAGTGTGGTCTAGTGAGACAGTAAGAACTAGACTTACTGAGAAGTGACAGAGCCATTGAAGAAACCATCCATAGAAGCAATTTGGATCACTGTGAATAAAGTTAGATACTTCTAAGGGCAAGGGGGATAAAGATGAAAGCACTGAACACCAGGCTGCAGAGGGGGATAATGAAACGGACTACTTGTCTTTGTAAATGAGTGTCTCCAGATCACAAACAATGCTACAGTAGACCTAGCAAGAGGCAAAACATTAGTTTATTATGACACGGTAATATTGGAAAAGCTGCAGAGTGCTTTCAAGGCAACTAAAAAGTAATTTGAAAGTTTTTGTAGACAATAAATGACAATGGGGAAAGTTTAAAGATTTTGATAAGACTAGAACATTCCTAATTTAAAATGAAATTTTGGTGGGAAGATTCGTTAGATTGCAGGCACAGAAGTGCACTTTACAAATTGTGCAAGGGAATGTGCATTGTGGTTTAGGCCATGAATGACCATGAAGTGGGAAACCCACCAGAAGATGGGAAACCACAATTTTGATTGGAAAAAGGGCTGGCAAACCCCAACAAGCAGTGTGGCAATACTATATTGCTATTTAGCAGAATTTATAGCTCAAAATAAAGTAAAACAGTGTAGCATTTCCATAATACAGAATTTAAATCATTAGAAGAAAAAAAGCTTTGTGATCATAAGAATTCAAAGCTTGTAGCCTTGCATTACACTCAGTGTAGGAAACAGTACACAGGAGGCATACAGATAACAATAAACTTCATCCAGTGGACTTCTACATTTCACTGCTGTGTGTTAGCCTTCATGAGAGAGAAGTGGGTTGATATTTAACATATGCTAATTGGAAGGATATTCACATGGGTTTATTACATTTATCTCGGGTTATTAGGGTTCCCTGGAAATGTCAGTGAAACCAAGTTCGAAAACAAAATATAATGCTTTATCAGGAAAATATGTCAATAAATTCTGAGTACTCACAATTGTTTTCTCACCTGCTTGGAAGACAGGGTTTGTTCACAAGTTTTGTGCTTTAATGTATCATTATGCTTCTTGGATGTTTATTCAACAATTTGGAAATTTTATCCATAATTTGGAGATCTCACCTCCACTTTAGAGTTCCAATCCATCAGAGCATTATTAATGCTACTCACAGTGTCTTCTGTTGGAGCTCTGAGGAGAATGAGGATGACTAGGCTACAGAACCAGCAACAGGCTGTCACTCACAAACTTGCAGTTCCACGGTGGAGACAGCTGTTCCTTGCAGGAAGCTACATCTGGAACACAGGGAACGTGCAGAGAATAAGCTTCATTGACACATCTGAACATCAGAAAGTAGGTGACTCAGGCTGAGACGCTGTGTCAAAAGTTTGTAGCTTGCTCAGAGAAGATCTACTGCCAAACTGAACCTCATAGCCACGCTTTAGTCAAAGTCAACTCTGACTTTTTTTGTCTCAGGATTCTTCTAGGATGCCAATTTATATGGACTACACCCTTTCTACTTGGTGATGGAAAGAAAAGAAAAGCTCATGGTGTTTTCCTAGAGGTTTGCTAGAGTTATTTGAGGAACCAAATGCATAAGACAGATTACTGGTGGCATATTTTCCCGGGTCACCACTTGTGCTAAATGAGTGGATGACTGGGTTTGCAGCTCTGGCTGGATTCTTACAGACAGAAGATGCTACTGAATGCGCACACATTGGAATTAAGGAGCCACCAGATCAACTGGGAGGGTGGTGTAACCACAAGGGTAACCACTCCCTCTTTACATTTTACTGGGTGAAATTTCCTTTGGTGTTTTCATCTTGTAGAAATTCAGCTCTGCAGGCATGTTCACACCTGGAAGCAGAATTACCACCTAGCCATTTGGAGACAAATGATATGCATTTAAAATGTGGTTGGTGACTTCTCAGAAACACAATGATGCTCAACTGAGATGCAATGACTTTTATATCACTGGAAGATTGTTATCAAGCTGCCATTAGTATGATGTAGATGCACTCGAACAAATCTGGAAGCAACCTTCAGTATGCACTGCCCAGAGTCTCCAATGAGAGTCATTGTGTACTGTGCATGCACAACATTACTCACCAGCCAAGAATTGATCTGTAGGAGGAACAGGATGCAGAGTAGAGAGCATCTTTAAAGGAATCCAAGGAGGAGAAGAAAGATAAAGAAATAGTGTGTAATGTAAGCAATGCTCACTCCCAATGGTGTATACAGCTGCTCTACGTGCCCTGATCACTCTGAAGATCCCTCAGGTTTCACTAATGTAACCATTTGATAACCTTGTGCAAAAGCCACTTTTGTCACTGTCCCACCCTGCCACTGTGGCACTAATACAAAGCAAACAGCCAGTCCTACTCTTCACAACACTCCATTGCTCTGTGTCAGTTCATGGCTTCCCATTCAATACCATGTAACTAAAAAGACCACTTGGCAAACAACAACCAAGAATAGGTAGAACTGAAAAGTGATACAAAAACAAATTTATGTGCTTTAAATGTAATGCTGAAACTTAACAGTTCTACATAACAATATGCAACTTACGTATGTGCTACCCTTGGGCAACTGCAAACTCTTGCCTTCACATGGTGCAATCCTGTGGCTTCAGCAAAGGTCAAAGCAGCTAATAAGATACTTGATTTAACTGCTGAGGTGTTGTTGGCCAAGTTATTTTGTTTTTGGGCTGCGAAACACCCTGTCAAATACTGTACTGGCTGTGTCAATGCAAGGACAGGCTGAGCTATTAACCCTTAAGACACAGTCGAGAATCATAGAGTGGAAACTGCATACACAGAAGCCAATCAGCCTACACAGTGCCAGCTCTCTGCAAGAGTGCAATTCAGTTCATTAAATTCTACTGCAAACCTTTACCCCATTCCTCTGCAAAATTTAGCTCTTCAGACAGCTATCCAAATCTCTCTTAAAGATCACAGTTGAATCTGTTGCTGTTGACTGAGAGGCAGCACAGTAGTTAAAACATAGGAACACTTTGAGCTGAATCCTCTGTTCCAGGTCCTTTTTCACCATCAATCCCTCTCATGGTCCAGCTAAACATCCCTGCAATTAAAATGCTGGAGAGGGCTTTTCAGCAGAATGGTGGAGTGGCAGCAAGTCAAGGTTAGGCTATCAGTTATCTTATTTCAGTTGACATTCATAGTGTGCAAGCCAATATTGAAGGCTTGCTTGGGCCTATTTAATGCTTTTGCTGCTTCATGCAGTTGGCCACTGTTTACAAGATGGAAGATCTTTACAAAACGGCATGCACTATCATATCACTGAATCTCATTTGTTGATTGTATCTCTATATTAGTTCAGCTGCTGCTGAAACATTTATCACTGCCTTTGCTGTATTTACATTTGACTATTCCAATGCTTCCCTGGCTAGACTCCCATCAAATATCCTTCGTATCCTTCACAAGTCATCCAAAGCTCTGCTGCCTATATTCTGAGTCTATTTACCCATCAACCCTGCGCAAACTTTCTTAGATTAGCTCCTAATCTGATTTCTGAATTCCACAGTTCCCATCCTTGTTTGCAAATCCATCCATGACATTGCCTCTCACAACTGCAGTAACTTCTTCCAGTCCCAAAGCTTCTAAAATCTCTGCTGTCGTGAAATTCCAGACTCCTGTGAAATCCAGCTTGAATCATGCCACCATTGGCAACCCTGTCATTGTCATGGTCTAAATTCAGAAATTCCTTCCCTCAACCTCTGCCTTTCTGCCCTTTTCTCTTCCTTTAAGACAGTCTTTTATCCCTCTCTGATTGAGCAAGAGTTTAGACATCTGCTCTAATATCTCCTTCTGTGGCTCGGTGCCAAATCCTGTTTGATAACACATCTTTAAAGTGCCTTGGGATGCTTCAGATGTTTTTTTCCGAGATCACGTGATGCATTTATTATCACATGGCAGAGCTTTTGAGCATCAGCTGGCACACTTAGATGCAATGATTAAGTTATGGCATTGAAACAACTGTTTCTGAATATTGTCGATTTCAATACTTCCCTAGTTTTAACACAGTTTTGCATGATTTTGAAATTATCACAAATGATCTTAGCACAAATATAAATACAACTTAATAGCCACTAAGGCATTTCTTTCCAAATACCTAGCTTTTACAGAACAAGTCATATTCATGCTCAGGAAGTGAATATGTCAGCTTCAAGCACTCCCTTGGGTCAGAATTAGTCTGAACCAGATGGAGAATTAAACCACCAACTCTATATTGTGCCCTAACCTCAGATTCAAAAGAATGAGAATCCAGGTATCCCCTACTGAAAGGGTGGTATGGCAGTACTGTGATTTCCCACCCACAGCCCAAAGATGTGCAGGTTCGGTGGATTGGCCATGCTAAATTGCCCTGTAGTGTTCAGGGATGTGCAGACCAAGTGGGTTAAACATGGGACATGTAGGGTTACATGGATAGGGTGGGATGTTGTTCAGAATATCCATACAGACTTGATGGGCCAAATGGCCTCTGTCTGAACTGCAGGGATTCTATTATTGTAAGACTTTTTTTTAATGAAATGTCTTCTCATGACTGCAAATTGCCAAATGTAAGTAGATGTCAGTGATAAATTAGGAGTTAAACCTGCTAGGAATTTGACTGTGAATTGGGAGAATAGTAACATGCGATTCTGGAGTCACATCTATGGTTGTGGAAATGCATGTCTGTTCCTCTAATGAATCCCCTGTCACTGCTGCTCTTCCATGCTTCCTACTCTCCTATGGTCATCAGACATGCTATATGTCCAGCATTAATTGCATTCCTTTGAGGAATCATCACCTTTGTCAGTATCCAGAATGGAAAACCAGTTCTCAAGTGGGACCTCAGGGGATTCCAGCATACCTGCCTCTGATGTTCCATAGCAATAAATGCACAAAAAACACACAAAAAAACACTCCATCTCTTAATTTCAGGTACTTCTTCCCTGCAAATTATAGTTTATCAATACTTCAAAAGCTGCAAAGTGGCTTAACTAAAACACCAACTTGTATTACACTTTAACAATGCCTTAGGTCAATGGTAATAGGGGGTTGTGCACACCTGAACAGCAGAATAATGCTTTGTACAGCATTCTATATATTATACCATGCTGCCTTTATGAAGCACTGTATTATTCCATATACATGAGCATTGCCAACAGGAGAATTGCCAATTATTAAATTATTTTTCATTTTGTCCTTTGGAATGTTGTCTACATGTATTCTCTCAATTGCATGTAATTAAGAGGAGATTTGGGAGAAAGGGGTGAGCAGACTGCTGAAGAGTATCATGCTGACCATATTGTCAACTAACTGCCAGGGATGATTCATACCACCAAAGATTAGATTGTCACTGAATCTTAAGTGGCGCATTTACCTGACAGGTCTTGTGCCAGCAGTAGTCATAATATCAATCAGATATATCTCTGCCACACTCCCACACAACACCTGTAGGCACTGGAGCTGCAAGAAAAGGTGTAAACAGCTACCACCAGTAGAGTCAGTCAGTGATATTTCAAATGGCAAGTGAATGGGTTGCTCAGCTCATCGGTATGAGGTAGAAATGAAATTTTTAAGATGCTTGTTGGCAGGAACCTTCCCAAATGTCATGGAAGGCCAGTGCCCATTAATCACTAATTAATAAATTAGCAAGTAACCAGGAAGGCTAAAAGAATGTTTTAGTTTATTGTAAGAGGAAGTGAAAACATCAGTTGGGATGTTATCCTTCAGTTATACAGGGCATTGGTGAAAATACATCTGGAGTACTATGTACGCTACTGGTCACTGTACTGACAGAAGGATATTAATGCACTGTAAACAGTTCAGAAAAGGTTTACTCGACTAATACGTGGAATGAGCATATTGCCTTATGAGGAAAGGTTAGACAAGTAAGGCCTATATACTCTGGAGTTTGGAAGAGCTAGGAGTGACTTCATTAAAACATGTAAGATCCTGAGGAACTTGACAGAATGGATGTTGACAGGATGTTTCCTGTAGTGGAACTAAGATCAAAATTTAAAAATAATGGGGTGCCCATATAAAGCAGAGATGAGGAAACATTTTTTCACTCAGAGAGTTGTGATTCTTTGGAATTCTCTTCCTCAAAAGGCAATAGATGGCGAATATTTAAATATACTTAAGGCAAAGGTAAATAACGCTTCATTTCCAAAGGGATGAAAGATTATTGAGGATATGCAGGAATGTATCAGATCAGCCATGATCTTTTTGAGTGGAGGAGCACGCTTGAAGGGTTGATTATCCTGTTCTTTTTCCTTATTTGTGCATTCGTATAAATCTGCAATGAAAGGCCAATCTCTGTCATGATGAGCATATCGATTATCATTCAAATCCATTTGATTCACTTGTGTTCATTAGGGAAGGAAACCTTATTTGGTCTGGCCTACATGTGACTGCAGAACCACACAAGACGTTTCACTTGTAACTGCTCTCTAAATCAGATTGGGAAGCTGTGCCATTGTCCCAGTCAAAAGGCGTAAAAGTAGATGAACCAGCTAACATTTATCAAGGCACTCTAAATGACGACAGCACACCCTCCCCAGTGATTGATGCACAGTGCTCCTTACCAGAATCTGGCAATGGGTGTTATGGTAATTTGGAAGAGCAATCCCACTAAAAGATCCCTATACACTCTGACTCCCTCTAGTGGTAAAAGAGCTTGGCAGGAATAGCATCAGATGTTCTGAAAAATATGGTCGCTAACTGGCAAAGCTACAATCAGCACTTATACATTGAATCTCAGATATCCAACTTTGCGGTGTTTGTGTGACTTTCTAAAACTATCTCAACATCCATAAAACAGTTCCCTTGAATAGCTGACCTCTTATTTATGGATATTTAAAAACACATGAAGGAGGGACAGATGTGAAGCGATGGGGGAGGCCAGTCGTATGGAAATTCAGACCATTCAGGTTCATCTGCTTCATTAAACTGAATTTTACACATGGATAGGGTTCCCCAGACTCACCATCTCCCTGTTGAAAATCACTGGTTCTCCCCATGGCTATTGAGCAAACTCCTGCCCCATCAGGAAAAAAACATTGCCTCCAGGAGAGGCTATTCAAACACATTACCAGAAACTGAGATTGGTTCTGGGTGTAGGTTTGCTTGCTGAGCTAGAAGGTTTGTTTTCAGACACTTTGTCACCATACTAGGTAACACTATCAGTGAGCCTCCGGTGAAGCACTGTTGTAATGACTCACTTTCTATTTTTGTGTTTAAGCTTCCTTGGGTTGGTGATGTCACTTGCTTATCTTTTTCTCAAAGGATGATAGATAGGATCCACATCAATGTGTTTGTTGCTAGATTTCTGGTTGGAATGCCATGCTTCTAGGAATTCTCGTGCATGTCTCTGTTTGGCATGCCCTAAGATGGATGAGTTTTTCCAGTCGAAGGGTTGTCCTTCCTCATCTGTATGTAAGAATACTAGTGAGAGTGGGTCATGTCTTTTTGTGGCTAGTTGATGTGCACGTATCCTTGTGGCTAGTTTTCTGCCTGTTTGTCCAATATAGTGTTTGTTACAGTTTTTGCAAGGTATTTTGTAAATGACATTAGTTTTGCTTGTTGTCTGTATAGGATCTTTCAAATTCAATAGCTGCTGTTTTAGTGTGTCAGTGGGTTTGTGGGCTACCATGATGCCAAGAGGTCTGAGTAGTGTGACAGTCATTTCTGAGATGTCTTTGATGTAGGGAAGATTGGCTCGGGTTTCTGGATGCTTCCTTGGGTTTGTTGCTGAGAAATCGGTGGACTGTGTTCATTGAGTACCCGTTCGTTTTGAATACACTGTATAGGTGATTTTCCTCTGCTCTTCATAATTCCTCTGTGCTGCAGTGTGTGGTAGCTCATTTAAATAATGTTCTAATGCAGCTTTGTTTGTTTTTCAACTGAAACTCTATCAACAAGCACATTGACTTGGATCCTATCTACCACCTTCTGAGAAAAAGAACAGGAAATGACATTACCATAGGAAATGACTTAACCAATCCAAGGAAACTGAAACACAGAAATAGAAACTGGGTCATAACAACAGTGCTTCACCGGACGCTCACTGAAGATGTTATGTAGTCTATTGATGAAACATCTGAAAATGAACTTTCCAGCTCAGCGAGCAAACCTACATCCAGAACCTCAACCTGAACCACAAATCTTCTCAAAACCCGCTAACTGGGATTGGTGGCCCCTGCTGGAGAAATGCCAGATGAAGGTAAATTCAAGATGGTCCTGAAGCAGGCTGGCAGACCTTAGCAACCAGAGTGAGGAACTGGGAAAGAGACACTTAGGATGGAAGGCAAATTTCCAAAGGGGCAAATATCCAAAGGGGCCTCCAATGTGTGTCAGATGTTCGTGCAGGAGGCACCTCCAAATGCAGCCACAAGTCAGAGGAAAAAGTAAAGCTTGCGAATGACACATACTCGTCTGACTTGTTTTATTCACATTGGTACAGTGCTCCGGTAGGACCAGTGTATTCATTTCCATGTATTATTGTTCTTTTCACTTTTTTCTCCCTCTGCAATGCCACCAGATTTCAAACTGTGGCTTGGAAACTCAATACTGGCCTCTCCCACTGCAGGTAATATCCAATCAATGACTCCATCAGTAATTGCCTTCTAATTGGCTACTTAACAACCTCAATACATCCATAGGTGAGTGAGCTGACAACAACCTCCTGCACCACAGTAACATGTCCACAGAACAGGCAGAGGAAGGCAGGCGGCAACAATGACACCACCACAAAGGTGCACAATTTCATGCTCCTCCGTCTGCAATATTGCCTCTGCAAGTTTTTCAATTCAACTCTTACTTTGATTGACACATTAAGCATTTGCGTTCTGTCTTGGGTTACATTGTGAAGTTTAAATTTACAGTGTCAGAAATTCTTACTTGCCTTGTGGTAAAAAGAACATCTAGCTTATGAAAATTTGGATTCAAAAAGGCTACCTTTCTGTGGCTGCTGTCAACACTTCTAAGTGAATTCATTTGGGCATTGTCAGTCTCAGTCCAGATATTAATCAATGCCCGTCCTTGGCACGAAGTCCTGTTCAGCACAATTGACATTAATCAAACAATTTTATTCAGAAAACCCAATGATAATGATTGACAGCAGAGTTATGGAGCGAATAGAGTGACACGCTTCTAAGGTTAGAATTTGTCCACAGTGTCAGGCAATGCTTCATTACATGACAATTGTTGGAAATTTTAAATGGTGAAACTTTTTATTACTTTGTTCAATCTTTTCCTTGATGAGCATGTACTCAAACACCAGCCATACAATAACGTTCATGCTGTAAATACACTCCATTTATTGGAGGTGTTGAATTTAAATGCACAGATGTCTCTGCTACGTTGTTACACATGCATGAAACCAAATCAAAGTATACAAATGGTTAAACAGAAATAGCTTTGGCATCTCAGGGACTGCTCTAATTTGTACTGCCTTATGTTATTATTTAGAGAGATACAAGTTTCGATGTATCATGCTAATTTTTCTGTTTCGACTTTATAATTTTCATGATGAAAGATTTACAGAAATTTATTACAGATGTTATTGCTGGATAAAGGAAATCTGTACCTCAGGGGCTCTGAGTGGCATTTTGTTAAAGAATTAATACAATGCAAATGATGCAAAACACAGGTTCCCTTTGTCTTCCTCTGTAAAAAATAATTGGATTTAATTGTGCAATGCCTTCCTAGTTCATTCTCTGTCACCCTGAAAGAAGGAGTTTTCTATAAATCTGGTCACTGTTGCAGCAAATGAAGGATTATTAGAAATATTAATGCGAGCAAATATTTCATATAAGCAGAGATTTCCTTTCGGTTGTTGCTTCATCTTTACACAGGATTTTAGGATCAAAAGGACAGTCATTCTTCAAAATCTCGTTTTTAACTCTGGCACACTTTTATCTGACTCTGGCACAAGTGACCAGACTTCCACCATCTCCTTGCCCATGACCCCTGAGAAATTGCCTACTTCATAAATCAGGCACGAACCATGAAATGTGGCACTGTAATCAGTTCTTGGTATTGAATTCTTCACGAACACATGACTGAGGGAATGGTTTATCAGGTTGTAACACTTTACTATTTAGTTAAGCAATATTTCAATAATTTTCTATGTGGAGTCAGGAATGTCAAATGTGAAACAATTTCCAGTTGTTTTTGCCTCAAGAGTATCAGCTGCAGTTTTAACTTTGAACATCTTTTACATTTGCCTGTCAATCCCTAGTGATCTTATATCATTAATCTGCTATATTGGCCTTTCAGAGGCACTCAAAGCTCTTTTGGCTGAAGATAACTTAAAAATTCTTCATGATACTGAACTTTGTGATTTTAAATAAAGCTGCAGTGGATTTTTCAATGAGATGGATAAGAAATACCACTGACAGAAATAATTTATTGGAACAATTCTGGACCATGAGATTCGTGACTTTTAAATCTATGCCACTATCACCCCCTTTTGACGTGTGATGTCCTCTCAGCTTGTCTCCCTCTGTCAGTCTTAATAGTTTTCTGCCTATGATGTTTTATTTCTCTAGACTATGTTGGGTATTATTGCATTGATGTTTTCCATTAATATTTCTGAGCACTTTTGCTTGCCTTTTATTCCCCACTCTCCTCGTCCAACGCATAACAACAGCTTGCGATGAGCTGAATAGCGGGGGAGCACTTAATTGTGCAGGCGTGGGGCAGGTGAGTGTCTTGCTGTCTTCCACTTTGACCCCAATCAAATACACAGTGAGAAGCTTGTCCCACTGTCAAATTGAAGTTCTTAAGTAGGCAATGAATTGCAGACATATGGGTGTTTGGGGGAGGAATTCCTTGTTCATAGCTACTCAGGAAGGCTGAGGGGGAAATCACTGTGTCTTTGTACACAGTATCAAGGGCAAATGAAACATATGGCTAAAGCAGTTGTATAAGTATAGTCGTGAATGACTAATCCTTGTAGACACAACATGTCAACATCTCATAACAATTATCAATTCCTTTGCTGAAATACACTTCTCCTCACCATACTGGTCCTACTCCCAAGTCTTATAAACTAATATGTGAGTTTTCTGTATATATGTAAGTAAATAAGCCTCATAGCACCAGGGATTTGGGTTCAATTCCATCCTTGGGCGTGGGAAGTGCAGGTAACAAGGCTAGGGTAAGGGGGTGAGTCTGGGTGGGATACTGTTCAGAGGGTCGGTGTGGACTCACTGGGCTGAATGGCCTGCTTCCACACCATAGGGATTCCATGATTCTATGTTTCTGTATAATCTCCAAATTATAGCTGGAGTTTCAAATAGAAGAGGAAACAAGCTCATTTTCCTGGTGTTTTGTGCAATTTCATAGGTTTAGTTTAAAAAAGTCAACCTCATGTAAAACTATATTTTGAGTTACCTTAAGTGGATTGTTCTGGCATAAGTATATGTTACATTAAAAATTGAGAAGTTCCCCAATTGAAAGTTTTTGAATGTACCATGCCTAATGTGCATGAATGATGGATAATTGAGCTGAAACATAATTTTCATACATAAAGAAGGAAAATGTGACATGAGTTCACTGCTTTCCTTAGACTCTGATATTGTTTTAAGCTGATTTACATTTTTTTTTAACTTTCATGCATATCCTCAGGAGATTCACACACAATTTCATCATAACAATATCAGCAGAATTGGTGCATTTTGTGACTAACTTCCTGGTTGCACCACTGTAAGATATTCCACATTTTTATATGCCTATCCCTTTCTCTCTGTGTATTGACTTTTGTCAATATGGCTACAGTTGGTTTCTCTTTCTCTTGCAAATATGTTTCCTTTTTCTGCCTCGTAATCTAATTGCTAACTCTAGCATATCTCTCTGTCTGTGTTTCTACACCCTGAATTTTTATCAAGTGCAATGACTGTACTATAGTTCCAAATCAGCTGGCTCCTATTCTTTATTCATCCCCACTCTGATTCATTGAAACAAGGTCAACTTAAAAAGGATCCCTTCCCTCTTGGATACATTTCTTCCAGGCCCAACTGAACTTATGTTTTAAAAGGAAACATTTTAATCAGGCTTTCTTGCATTAACAAAAGAGTGACTTTATCAACCACTAAAAATAATAATAACCAGTAACAGAACAAGCACAGAGATTAGAAATCAGAAACACCGAATTTTACATTACAGAAGGAGACTATTCAGCCCAGCTCCCGAAAAAGCTACTCAGTTAGTCCCATTCTCCAGCCCTATCTCCATAGTCCTGTAAATTCACTACCTTCAAATATGTATTGAGCTCTCCTTTGAAACCTCAGAGGGAATCCATCTCCACAACTCTCCCAGGCAGTGGTTCCAAATCCTAATCACTCTCTGAGTGAAGAAGTTTCTCCTACTCTCATTCCTAGTTCTCTTGCTGAAAGGATAAGAGTTAAAAACCAATATGAATTAGTTGCAGAATTGTTCACCGGAAGTGGACAGTTGAATGTTGCAGCTGTTTCATTGGAGCTTACCGATTATGGTGGCATTAACTTTGTAGATGTTTGAAGTTTCTTTGTCCTGATTATATTTTTTTAAAAGTTGGCTTGACAGCACTCTGATTAACAGAGGTCTTCTTTTACTTGAAACACCAGGGAAACAAGGGGATATATCTTTGTGTCTTTCACAGTATGCTAACACTTGAAGCCATAATGGTAATATATGGGGAAAGTTCAGCGCCACTATACAGTCCAATAGAGTTAAAATTGGCATTTTAACCGCTATTCTTGTGTATTCTTTGAAGTAAAAACACAAAATGTATCCATAGTTTGGGATGAAATCTGCAGTGGATGACTTTCTTTTGAGCAGAGGGTCATCAGTCTCTCATTAACTTTATAGTCACATGAGATTTCAGTTCAATCTGTTTGATGTCTCTTCAACACTTCAAGTGTTACATTCCATCAGTCTCTCTCCTTCTATTGGAAACTAAAATTTATGCTTGTAGAAAGGAATCTCAATTATCCAAAGGACACGGGTGGGGAGTATTTCATTCGGTTAATCAAATTCCGGATAACATAATTTAGCCAAGCATCAGGACCTTGTGATCTTGCCAGAAAATCCAATATTCAGATAATTGAATACCAGATAATCAAGGTTCCTCTGTATTGCTTTGCTTCAATTTTCTTGTTGCTGCTTAGAGGTTCTGTTTATGTGACACCCAAGCTCACATGACTGCATTACAATGTGTAGATCTTGAATATCCACAGCTGAGCTGTTACAAATAGTCACTATGAATGAAATCCAGTCAATCACTTTGGTAAGTAACAGTAATGACAGAGATAGGTGTGTAATATTCCCACCATCTACAAGTTTGAATGTCTGGATTTCTGAGTAAAATGTATAGTCGTTTGCTAATTGCCCATTACCCTTTGCAAACTTGCATTTACAGTATTCTTTAAAATTATATTCTAAATCATAGCTCACTCACTCAAATCAACTTTCTTGAGAAACCACCCGGAATAAACTCAAAAATTGCCAAACTCAAAATTAATTTTATTGTTGGTAATAAGCGATCATATTACCATTCCCCATGCTCAAAAATTCTTCCACTGGGAATCCAAAAGTATTATTATAAAAACAAATCACTTCTGTGCCCTCAGTCCCATTTGCAGATGTTGGAATGTTTATCGAGTTTTGCAGATTATAAGTCAGAAGCATAATTTCTCCAAATCTCCTCGAGCATTGTTCTCTTTTGATCACCAAAGCATGGGCAGTATTCAATTACTACAAATAAATGTCATGTTGCTCTGTCAAGGGTTTGAGTTAGGAGGAATTCCTGGAGAAATTTAACTTTTGCTCTTCATAAAAGCAATCAAAAAAGTTGTAACTGGCCCTTATCTCAAGGGCTTTGGAATGTAAAAGTCAGGAAGTAATTCTTTTAGTTGTGTAGAGTATTGGTCAACTCCATGTGGAATACTTCTTTCAGTTCTAAGTATTTAATCTCAAGAAGAAAATATTGGTTTTGGAGGGAGTACATCATAGATTAACAAGGATAATTCCAAGATTTAATGGATTAAATCATGAGGACAAGTTAAGTATATTCCTTTGAGTTTAGAAGGTTGACAGTTGATCTAATTGAGATGTTAAGAATGATAAAAGCCTTTGATAGAGTTGGTGGAGAATGAAGAACAATGCAGTGAAACTTTGAAATTATAAAACATGTTTTCACACAAAGGATGGTGAAAGTGCTGAATATTCTCCCAAATATGCTTTTGATGCTGAAGTAATTCTAACTAATAAGACCAGGATTGATAAATAATTGTTACATGAAAGTAACAAGTTAATGCAGGTACATGGTGCCGTGTGGGTACAGTGAAGTCACTTGAGAGGGCTAGCAGCTAGTTCCTGACCCCGTATTGGCAAAAATATTTTGCAAGATGATTTTATGAAGGTATAGATAAGAATAAGCTAGGAAAATTACTTTATACTAAACTGCAAAGTTGGTGAACAAATAAAAGTTCAAATTAACAATTGGTAAATTTGGGACTGTCACAAACTTTGCTTCAGATAAAGCAATCAGTACATGTCATAAGCTTCTGGTAAGCATCAGGGAGAAAACCCTGCTGTCAATTCAGAAACAAATTACATTTTTCTAAAGAAAGGCATTTTTTCAAATTTTCATCTCACACTCAGGACCTGAAATACTAAAGGAAAGGTAAAGCAACATTTATATTGCACAAGAGAAGAGTGCTGATTGGTTGGCAAGTACTCTCTGATTGATAGAGATATTAATATGGGGAATGCACCAATTAATAATGACTAACAGTTAACTGTCAAGTTTTGTTTATATTTTAAATGAGGCAAATTGACCCTGATTAATTAAGGCGCTGCCCTGAGAAATAAACTAGAGAAAGTCTACCACCTATTTTGTTGACTTGAACATTGTATTCCCTTTACTTTGGCATTTCTTGTGAATTGTCAAGCCAAGAAGCTTTGACAAAATGTGCCTTATTTTCAGAAATGCTAAAGTTCAGTATTACTATTTAACTAGAAACAATTTAAAAGCATTATTGGCACACTTTAGTATTTTCCTGGATCAATGAAGCCTGATAGGAAAAATAGCTCATTTAAAACTATTATGTGAAATGTGCTCTGACACCACCCTTGAATCCTCAATTATAATTATGCTGCCCAATTATGAAGCAAATATTAAATCTTGAAAGTGTAAAAATCACCTTCATTTCAATATCTGAAAGACTGAAGGCCCCTTGTTTGGACCATACCTATAATTCCATTCCTTTTTTCTGACTGCCTTCTCATGGCTCACAATTCAACCCTTTGGCAAAGTTCCAGATCTTAATCACCATCAAGATCATTCCCATCTCTGCCTTATTTCATTGCACCCTACCTATCTCTGTAAAGCTTGCCCCATCTTTTGTAATTCTAAATTTGATTAGATTAGATTACATTACAGTGTGGAAACAGGCCCTTCGGCCCAACAAGTCCACACCGACCCACCGAAGCTCAACCCACCCATACCCCTACATTTACCCCTTACCTAATACTATGGGCAATTTAGCATGGCCAATTCACCTGACCTCCCATATCTTGTGGGAGGAAACCGGAGCACCCAGAGGAAACCCACGCAGACACGAGGAGAACGTGCAAACTCCACACAGTCAGTCGCCTGAGGCGGGAATTGAACCCGGGTCTCTGGCGCTGTGAGGCAGCAGAGCTAACCACTGTGCCACCGTGCCGCCCATTTGACTACTGCAAATTGTTCTTTAAACAAATCCTCCTGCAATCTGCAACTTACAACTCATCAAGACCTTGCTGCTACATTCTATTCTGTGTCTCAGTCTGCTGCCACCACCGTCATCATTAGTTTCCACTCATCAGCCAACACCTCCATTTTGAAAGCCTTGATTCTCATCCACAAGTCTACCAAAGGCGCTTTTCCTCCTGTCTCTACAATTTCCTTCATTCGTAGTTCCTCTATCTTCTGTCCTTTTGATTGCCTTACACTCAGAATGAGAGCCTTTACTGTATCAACCCTGCACTCTCACTCTCTGGGTCACTCTCTCGAAATTCCTCCACCTTACTCCCTCCTTAAAGCCTGCTTTATACTTTTGGCTGCAGTTACCTCTTTGACATTTCACACATAACCGCTCATCGTTCAGTGATGGGTTGCCTCTGTAAAAGGCTTTCTGATAATTTATACATTGAAGATACTACAGCATACTACCTTAGGTTTCATTTATTTGAAATTGAAAATTATGTAATTATAAGCAACAAAGGAAGGGCATATTGATTTCACAAAAGATAATATTATGTTTAATTAGTGGTTGTATTGTAATTTATCACGTACCATTACAGTACTGTGATCATTTGTACGTGATGTTACGCATTCATAAGTTGAACAGAGAATTTAAGTTTCAGTTCCACTGTTGTTGTAACCTTTACAATATATGCTTATCAATTATGTACTAAGTAATTGCAAATGATTGAAGTGGTCTGTTGATTCTTTCTACAAGGAGAAACAGTTAATGTATTTCAATGTAATGTTTCAGTGACAGGATCAGGCATAGTCAGCATGGATTTAGGAAAGAGAAATTATCCTTACAACCTACTAAAATTTTGAGGATGTAACTAACGGGGCTAGTAAGCGGAGCCTGTGGATATTGTTTATTTGAACTTGCAAAAGGCTTTTGATAAGTTCCCACATAAGAGATTAGCATGTAAAATTAAAACATGTGGGATTGAAGGTAGTGAACTGACAGATTGGTGGGGCACTGCAGTAATCAGTGTTTGGACACCAATTAGTCAGAGCATCAATTAATGATTTGGATGAGGGAGCTAAATATAATGTCTCCAAGTGTGCAGGTGACACAAAGCTACAAGGGAGTGTGAGGTGTGAGGTGTAAGGTGTGATTTAGACAAGTTGTGAATGGGAAAAGGGATAGCAGATAAAGTATAATGTGGAAGTAGATTGGGAAAGGGGTGGTGCTTGCAGTAAGATCCGGGTGCCCTTGTACACCAGTCATTGAAAGTAAGCATGGAGGTACAGAAGGTAATAAAGCTGGTAAATGAATTTGCCACCGTAAGTGTATAGCAAGAGTGCAGAAACAGGATGTTTTGCTGCAACTGTACAGGGCCTAGGTAAAACAACACCTATAGTCTGGAGTGTTGTGTGCAGTTTTGGTTGCCTTATCAGAAGAAAGATGTTCTGACTAAAAAAAGAATGAAACAGAGGTTTACCATTCTCAGGAGGGTGGCAAGGAAAGGCAGTGAACCAACTTGTTTTAATGGTGTCGCCAAACAACTCAACGGGAAGGTGAAGGCCTAGTGGTATTATCGCTAGCCTATTATTCCAGAAACTCTGCTCATGTTCTGGGAAACCAGGTTTGAATCATGCCACGGGAGATGGTGGAATTCAAATTCAGCAAAAATCTGGAATGAAGAGTCTTAACAGTGATCATGTATCGATTGCTGATTGTTGGAAAACCCCATTGGGTTCACTAATGTCATTCAGGGAAGGAAACTGTCATCCTTACCTGTTTTGGTCTGCTGGTGAATCCAGACCCACAGCAGTGTGGTTGACTCTTAACAATTCGGAATGGGCAATAAATGCTGGCTTGCACTTTGCCTAAACTAAATTGGGCACTCTCACCTTTTTACAATCAATCCTTCAGAACATAGGGTTATCCATGTTGTCAGTAGGAGCAGATGGCATGACTGTGGGTTGTGCTAAGCAAGTGGCATAAAAATCTCCCCAAAAGTTTCAAGCTTAGTTTTTGCTCTTCAGAAAGTGTTCCTATTGGGGGAAGCTGGATACCATTGTCATTGGAGTGTTTGGACAGAGGTGTCATCTGCCTTCTGTAAAACACAGAAACCCATTGATTCATGCTCATTGTTTTTGAACTCTCCAATTAAAACATAATAAAATAATATTGAGACAGAATTCGAGAGTAATTGTAACACAGGAGGAAACCATTCACCATTATGAGCTTGAACAATTTAAGAAGAAGGGGAAAGTGACTGTTTTGGGTAGATTTCTATCTCCACCTTGGCGGACTGCCTGACCTTTATCAAACTTGACAGATTTTCATTTGTCCATCATATTGTATGGTTTCAGCCAGGAGGTGAGCTTGAGCATTCTCAATGAAATGCAGGGATTCTGCTGAGATAGAAAATAAATAGATTCCAAAAGTGGTCACTCTGTCTCATTGGATTCCCACTCTGCTAGCCAAGATAAAATAACATCACAGGGATATCTATTTCTCACGAAAGTCAGAAAGAATGCCTCAGTGAAATGAGTCCATAGAAGTAATTTGTATGCATAAAAATATGGTTGAAGCACAGGAATTCCCTTGGGAAACTGACTTGGCACGTATCCATGTAGGCCAGCAAGAGCAACAACTTGCCTATATATAGCACCTTTTATGGAGTAAATTGTCCCAAGGTACTTCACAGGTGCGTTACCAAACAAAATTTGACACCAACAGCTTGATCACAGCGGTAGGTTTTATGCAGCATTTTAAAGGAGGAGAGTGTTAACTGAAGAGGAAACGAGGTGTAAGGAGCAGACTCTTGAGCTTAAGGTCTGGGAAACTGCGTGCGTGGCAGTAGGGAACAATGAAAACTCAGAATGCACAAAAATTCAGAATAGAAAGAGGTGGAGGAAATAACAGAAATAGGCAGGCAAGAGGCCATGTAGGGAATTGGAAACAGGGACGAGAATGTTAAAATTGAGATGTTGCCAGACAGGGAGCCCATGTAGGTCAATTAGCATAGAGGCTGAAACTTGGTGCGAGTTAAAGTAAGGACAGCAGTAATTTGGATGAGGTTTCAGATAAATTTCAGTTCACAGATGGTGCAAGATAGGTTGCTGAGCAGTAGAATATTGATATAGTAACATTTCAAAGTAACCAGAGTAAGAATAAAGTTTTCAGCTGCAACTGTTCTGACACAGCTTGCAGACGAGTTATGCTACAGATCGAAGTAAATGGTATTGGTGATGAAGAGCACATTATGGATAAATGAAGCTCAGGGTTAAACAGGTGCCAAGGTTGCAAACAGTCTTGTTCAGCCTGATGCAGTGGCCAAGGAAAGGAATTGAACCAGTTGCTAGGAGGCACATCTTGGGTATCGTAAATAAGGGCATTGGCTATGAAACGAGGTGTGTCAGCTAATGTGCTGTTTAATTTACAATTAGATTATTGTGTCCAAGTTCTACCACCACACTTTGGGAAGGATGTGAAGATTTTTGAGAGATTACAGAAGATATTTACCAGGAATGAGGGAATGTATAAACTAGGGTTATTCTCCTGGGTAGAAAGGCTGAAGGGAAAGCTTTGAATGGGGCCAGACCCCAGACAGGCAATAAGGCTGCTAGCTTTCACTTGGGGACCTCATTATGTGGTGTGAGCACCTCCTGCTGGAGAAATTTACTGCAACAGTAGGAAAAGGTTCATAAGTGACCACCAACTGAAATGTAAGAACCTCAATTTTCCCACAGGCAAGTGATAGCCACAGGTACGTGTAAAGCCACAGGTAAAATCCCAGTAGAGATGAGAAAATGATGGACATGGCCATCTTGTCATGGCATCCAATTTTACACCTTACCAGCCACCCCTAACTGTCTGTCAACATGCTCCTTGTGGGGGAGGCTAAACCCCTCAGTGCAGGAAAAAGCAGACAATGTCATGATGCAATGTTAGACACTGGACAGTTGTGGGCAAAATACTGGGTTTAAGACAGCTCTTGTAATTGGGCTGCTTGAAACCTTACAAGTTAATGATTGGGTTAAATCTATCTCTTTAGGCTTTAGAATAAAGGAAGGTCACTTATGATCAATGGAGAATACTCAGGACCATCCGGCAGTTGAACACTTGCAGAAGCATGGACTGACAGAGGGAATGGATGTGCATGATGTGTTGACTGAAGCAACGGTACCCCGACCAGCCATTTTATAGAAACTTGAAAGGGTTCAGAAAGGATTTCCAAGAATGTTGCCAGGGTTGAAGGGTTTGAGCTATAGGGATAGGCTGCACAGGCTCGGGCATCAGAGGCTGAGGGGTGACCTTATAGAGATTTATAAAATCATGAGGGGCATGGGTAGGGTAAAGAGACAAGGTTGTATCCCTGGCTTGGGGGGGAGTCCAGAACTAGACAGCATGGGTTCAGGGTGAGGAGTGGGAAAGATTTAAAAGGGACCTAAGAGGCAACCGTTTCATGCAAAGGGTAGTATGTGTATGGAATGAACTGCCAGAGGAAGTAGTGCAAGCTGGTACATTTACAAAATTTAAAAGGCATCTGGATAGGTTTGAGAGGGATGTGGGCCAAGTGCTGGAAAATGGGACTAGATCAGTCTAGCATATCTGGTCAGTGTGTGCGACTCTAATTTCAAGGAACTATGAAACTGCACTCCAAGGTCTCTTTTGTTCAGCAACACTTTCCAAGACCTTACCATTAAGTGTAAAAGCCCTGCTAAGATTTATTTTCCCATAATGCAGCACCTCACATTTATCTAAATTAAATTCCATCTGCCACTCCTCAGCTCATTGACCTGGCTGGTCAAGATCCCATTGTACTCTAAGATAACCTTCTTTGCTGTCCACTACACATCCAATTTGGTGTCATCTGTAAAATTACTAACCAAACCTCCTACATTCACATCCAAAACCTTTATATAAATGAACTTGATTGAAAATTTGTTGAGGAGGTGACCATGTGTAGACGAAAGCAAAGCTTTGGACTTCAGTGAAGATTTTGATAAGGTCCCACATGGGAGACTGATAGGGAAGGTTCATGGGATCAGTTCATGGGATCCAAGGAATTTTGGTAAATTAGGTCCTGAATTGGCTGAATGGCAGGAAATAGACATTGGTGTTCAAGGCTGCTTTTGTGACTGGAAGCCTGGTGGGATTCTCCAGGGATTAGAGTTGGGGTCCTTGCTGTTTCTAGTATACAGAAACATGTTATGGACTTGAATGTGGAAGGGCTAATCAGTAGGTTAGCCTACAATTTGAAGGGGCGGTAAGTAGTGAGGACAATAGCCTTAGATTACAGGAGGATAAAGGCAATGTAATCAGACAGGCTGATCAATGGAAAATGGAATTCAGTCTGGTGAGATCATTCATTGGGCAGGACAAACAAGAAAAGGGAATACGTAATGAAAGCTAGGACCTGGGAAATACTGAGAATCAGCGGGACTTTGTGTGCATGTTCTCTGGTCCTTTAAGATAGAAGGACAGGTAGATAAAACTGGTTGAGAAGGCCTATGGGATACTTGTCTATATTAGCTGAGGAGTTTAAGAATAGGGATGGAATGCTGGAACTGCATAAAACATTGGTTAGATCACAGCTAGAGAATAGTGTGCAGTTCTGGAATCCACATTAGGAGGAATGTGATTGCACTGGAGAATAGATGAAGGAGATTTACCAGGGTGTTGCCTGGGCTGGAGCGTTTTAGTTATGAAGAGAGATTGAACAGATTGGGGTTGTTTGCCTTGGAGTAGAGGAGACTGAATGCGACATGTTTAAGAGGTATAACATAGTGAGGTGCATACACAGGAAGAAAATTTTCACTTTGGTGGAGTGATCAATGATCAGGGTCAATAGACTTCAGGTAAGGAACAGGAAATTTAGAGTGAATGTGAGGAAACATTTTTCACCCAGACAGTAGTGGAAATCTGGAACTCACTGTTTGTAAGTGTGGTAGAGGCAGAAATCGTCATGACATCAAAGAATTACTTAGATGTGCACTTGCAATGCTGAGGCATACAAAACTATGGGCCAAGAACTTGAAAATGCGGTTAGAACAGTTCTGTCTTTGTTTATAAGTGGTACATATCCAATGAGCTGAGGGACCTTTTTCTGTGCTGGAGACCTCTATGACTCTAATGCCGAGATTGCCACAAACATCTAGAAGATAGTCACTGATGGCCATGGTCTCTGGAGGCTGACTGTATGGAAGAGCATTGAAAGAGGTGAGCCGAAATGGAAAGCTCAGCTGATAGAGAAGAGGATCCAAAAAATGCAGCAACCAGGAGTCATGCACCTTCTCAGCTCATTACCTTCCTCTGCTGCCAGTGTCATGGACACTGCCAAACCAGAGTGAAGCTCTAGAGCTACATCACACCACAACAAAACAAACTATTGCCTTATAAAATGGAAGACTGCCACGTTGTGCTGATTAAGCTGACTCATGGTAAAGCTTTCTTTTCCAACACAACCTTGTCCTCTAGAACTACCTGTGTTTCTAGCTAAACTATTCTCACAACATTGGCAACTGCCCAGCAATTTGAAAAATTGCTGAAGTATGCCTATTCACAGAGCAGGACAAATGCAACCCGGCCTATTATCAGCTTTCAGTTTACTCATCATCTTCAGCAAAGTGATTGAAGGGGTTATCAACAGTGCTGTCATGATTAACCTATTCAGTGACGCTTAGTTTTGGGTACTGACAAAGCCACTCAGCCTCTGAATTCATTACAACCTGATCCAAACATGGACTCCAGATGTCATACGAGAGTGACTGCTCTTGACATTAGATCAAGTATAGCATTAAGGATCTCTGGTAAAACCAGGGTCAGTAGGAATGGGGGAAATCTTTCAGTGGTGAAGTCATACCGAGTACAAAGGAAGAAAGTTGTAGTTGTTGGAAGTTCAATTCAAGCACAACACTATATACTGTGGAATTAAAGTTGGGAAATCTTGTCCAGTCATGTTGCTCACATTATCATATGTCATTGCCACATGTGTCTAGCTGCTATTTAAACTAAATGGGTAACTAAGAGGGAAGGGTAGGTATGATAATGAGTACTTCATCTGAAAGCTCCTATCCGCTTGCCTAGTAATCAATGTTCAACCATTTCACAGTACTTCAAAGCTCTGCTCATGGGCAAAGAGAAATGAATTATAATTGCTGGAAACAGTTATGAGCACAAATGTGTGATTTGTTTAATAGGGTAGTGATGTATCATTTATTACATATACATGAAAATTTAAATTATACTCAAGACACTAAGCTATTTCAGTTAGTATGTCCTGATCTTCTGACTGAAGTCTGAGGGGTACATAGAAAGCAGTCAAAACTCCAAATTTGAATGAACATAATGAGTTTCCTAACTGCTTCGTCCTCCCATAACCAGTTCATGTTCTTTTCTCACTAATTATCCTGACATGCTATGAGGCTGCTTCCAATACTGTAAGATTAAGATAAAGAGAGAAAGTGAATGAAATGAAGGAAAGCAAAGTGTAATAACTACATGTTATGTATATGCTCATTTTGATGATTTGTCAACCATCTTCATTTTCTTCAATCATTAACAGAATGAGCAGAGCTGGTTGAACAATGGGTGATGAGTTGGACTAACAAATTCTAACTTAATAGCTCTAGGTCTCATCAGAAATAAACTGAACTTTAACAAATGTAGATATTCTGTCCATCATTACAATATACTCCAATATTGTTGCTCAACCACTCGTTCTTACCCCAATTATTAACTTGTTACTTGTGAGTTGGACCTTGCTATATAGAAGACAGCTGTTCTGTTTAAGTAAAAGTGATTACTGAAGAGTGATTCATTAGATGTGAAATGCTTTACTGTGTTTCTGAGAGATATGATGAGCTATTACATAAGGATAAATTTTTTCTCTTTCTAACATGCTATGCTTAAAAATAATTGTATTCAGTCACTAGTAGAATGAGTAATGTATTATCATGAACCCTTCTCATCAATGCTATGAGTATGTGATGTGACAGGATGGAAGCCATCATTACTTAAAAAATTTGATCCAACAATTTTGCAAATGGAGTGAATTGGTATTATTGTGTATATCAAGTAAATCATTTACTAATAGACAAACACATCTTATCTGTCCAACTCTTAATTAACTCAGCTCAGTTTGATTTCATTAACTTCTTGCCAGCTGACTTAAAATGTGTAAAATACTTGAAATATTTAGAGGCTTTTTGTTTAATATTGGAAATACTTTGGATTGTGGTTCAAGAATTAATCAAGTAACTAAGATTACTTTCCTGTCTTGAAACACAATGGGAAAATCCGGTTCCTAAATTTTTAGAAAGAGGTCTATAGTGCACTTGAATATTTCTGATGGGAATTACATGAAAAGTAATGCTTGCATATACCTAATGCCAGTGTGCAGGATGTAGGACAGGGTATTAAACAACGTGGAAAACTAATTTGAAGCACTGCTACCATTTTGATACTTCATTCTTCAACCAAAGTTCTGCTAAACATTGCAGAGCTTAATATAAAGTTAAAAAGCATCAAAGACTGCTGTATAAATATCATGATCAGGTTCTAGATGTTTTTGACAGATGAAGATTAGAGATCATACTAGTGTGAACTAATAAACACTTAACTGCTGTTTACACACTTTATGGAGACATGATTCAGCAGGGCTCCTACTTCACACTGTTTGGTTATAGCTTGGATTGGTACAGCCTGGAATGGCTAACTGGCAGAAAATACAAGGGGCATAGGCAGAGTGGCAGGGAAGGGAGAATGAATACTGACATCTTGTGAGACAACAGTAGGTTCATGCTCTATGATCTCAAGGCAACAGACCAGCCTGTCACCTCAACAATCCAATAATTTGTTGGAAAACAGATTGCTGAACAGTTGTGAAACTCTGGAGAGCCCTTTGGAGATTGATTCTCTGGAACACCACGGCAACAATCTGAGTTTTCAATACAGCACTCAGACCTTTGGAAGCTGTCTGTGTTGCAATGGAAGTTGAGACATTAACTAATAGATGCTGCAATATAACAGGTTGCTCAGGTGTGTGAATCATCCAGCATAAGGATGATCATGTTGGAAAGGATCATCTTGTTCAGTATTGCACAAAGCCCTTTGCCAAGCTGCTGGTGGACTTCTTCAGGATGTTGTGGGCTGGTTTTCTGGGAGGTTTTGTAGTACACAAAAGTATTTGGTTGTGTTCACCTAACAGCGTTATTGTGTAGTCTGGACAACTAACATCATCTAACTCTTCTGCAGAAAATCCTTTTGGCAAGTTGGTATCTAAGCTGTCCTTTCACCCAGTCTCCTTCAATATGCTTATGTCCTGTGTCCCACAACATACAGATTTCTCCTCTAATCCAATGCCTAGGTTCATTCCATTAGATATGGATATCGGTATCTGAGCTGATGGCTGTGTGTGAAATCTAGTGAAGTTGTTTTGCCTTCTTCCACTGTCCTGGCAAGGTTCTAAAGAATTGAAAAAGAAAAGATCACAAGAATAATATTGTGCTGAGAGGAAAGGAGAAAATAGGAAATGAGAAGTGTTTCTTGAATGAGGATGAAGTGCAAAGGGGAGGGGATTAGAAACTTAATCATAAATCCCTCCCATGTTCTAGTGTCTATGCTTTCAGTGACATCAATATTTAGCATGGACAATACTGTCTCCAAGCTTGTTCATGACACAGTATTGACATGGAGGATATATTCTGCAGCATCATTGAAGATGACTTCCTTCAACTGCTCCTCCAGGCTGCCATCTTGGATACTTGGCACCAACCTTTCAGGGCACACTCCATGGGCAGTGGCTGTTTTCACACCACATCAAGAGATGCTGGGATTTGACATCTGCCAGCCTTTCAGTGGCATTTTGGCACATCTCTGATCCACTTATGCTCTGTACTTCAAAGCAGCACCTTGGAGCACAATGATACCTTTCATTGCAAAGCTTCTGTGAGGACACTTTTCACGAAGGCATGTCAATCCATCTCATGGATGAGACCAGGCTACAGGTCAGAGCTGCTTGATTTCCTACTGCTCACTGACCTTGGGCCTCCGGGATGGTCACATCATTCCTGGGTTTGCCTTGCCTTTTTGCACATTGCCCTCTTAGCCAGACCACAAAGACACATAGTACTGCTGTATATCTTGCTGGTTAGTGCTGATTCAAATCGCAGCTAGCCATAGTTGTTAGCCATCAGTCAAGGGGATGGTGTCACAAAGCTGATCCTTTTTTCTAAAAGCTATTCCTTTTGTCAAGGATATTGTGACCTTGATATTTTTCAGAGGGATCATAAAACAGTTCGGGCTCCAAATTGGCTGGGTTGGTACAGAAATGAAAAGGGTATTGGGAGACCTCTTTGTTTATACGTAAACAGATAAGACTTTTGGTCATAGTTTTCATGTTTTAGAAGTAAACTGTATAATGAAAAGGGAGTGGTCAGCCCTGAAAGCTGAATTCTTTGTTGTTAGTTCAGTTGCAGCAGTGGGCTGTGTGGAAGTAGGCTGCTAAACTCTCTCTCCTTCTGCCCTTCTAACTTTGACCTGGAAGCCTTTTTTTCAGTTTTATTCTATCACTAAGGTGTTTGTGTATTTTCGGAATAGCATAATTAAGTCTAGTTTGGATAGGATTAATTAGGCGGCATTCTGTATTCTGTTCTTTGTGTTTCATTGTGTAATTTTGTGAATAATTTTTTTGTCTGTTTTAAAACGTGGTAGTCAACCTAGCTAACTTACTCTGGGTAATTTTCACTGAACACTTACCAAAATAAATAGCAAAGTTACAGTCTTGGCTGCCTGCTTAAGAATGTTTGGAGTGATCTGCCCTAGTCCCATAACAATGGGCATGCTGCTGAATGGCACATTGCTATATCAATCTCACCCCATATTATCTGCCAGCAGTGTGCATAGCAAATACACTGCATGTGCAGAAAACTGGTAGCTACATCCCAAAGCCTGAGGGGAATAGCCACGGAGAAACCTATCAGTCAGGGGGCCCTGGCACACAGTGTCTTGAGCTGTGTCTGACATTGGTCCAGGTGCTTGGGCATAGCCAGGCATCTATTTAAAGTGCTCACAGTCAGGGAGCCCATTGCTGCAGTGCAGCCCACTGGTGTTGGAGTTGTGATTGGTCAACTCTAGCGGAGCTCTGTATCTAGAGAGGCCAGATGTGTTGAATGTAGCCTGCTCAGAGGCAGATGCAGCCTCCTTGGCTGGAACTCCACAAAGTTGAGTGTGGCGGCTAGGGTGGGGTTTGAGCATCTGGCCATCTCTGGAGTGTCTCGGAAGGATACTTCAGTGTTTCCCCCTCTCGCTGATTACATTCTGGTACCGCTTTGTCTCCAAGTGAGGAAAGGGCACCTGCAGTGAGGTCAAGGACCCCTTTGCCCCATTGCCTTGCCATTGCTCATAGGGACAAATTGCTAGGGCAATGGAGCATGGGTCCATTCACACATCTGCTGGACCTGGCTCTCTATGGCAGACTGCAGACTGGTGATGGAGGCAGCCAGACATTCACACACCTGAGCAGGCATGGTCCTCGCGATGTTGTTGCAGTCCTGTAGCCATTGTGCTATGGAGGCCATTGTCCCCCACAAACCTGCTTCTGTGTCTGCTTGTGCATTTATGTGAAGTCCCAAACTTCCAACTCCATTGGGTCAGTTCCTCTCTGGGCCTGAGGAATGCCCTGCTCCACCACCTGCCCATCAGGACATCACCATCCCTTTTGGCAAATTACGACACCAATTTCTTTGTCTTTGCTCTGGCCTCTCTGAAGATATGTGCCATCATACAGGGCAGCTCTGGAATGTCCACAGTTGTCTAAATATGAAACAGTGTTTTAAAGGTGGCACAGATGTCATCGATTCCAGGATGCGCCACCAGTGGCAGGAGTTTCCAGCTACTGTGTGCGAGAGAATCAGGCTAGCATTAGGAGTGGGTAGATCATTAATGAGACAGATTTGTGAGGATAGTGGGAACAAACTTACTGAGCCCTGTGGAGAGGAAGTCTTTGTGAATCTTGACAAAAACAAGGTTTCGTCAAAATACGGTAAGATTCAGCCCAGGTTCTTTGACAGGTATTTATCTCTATTA
Organism: Chiloscyllium plagiosum; assembly: GCF_004010195.1. NCBI lineage: Eukaryota > Metazoa > Chordata > Chondrichthyes > Orectolobiformes > Hemiscylliidae > Chiloscyllium > Chiloscyllium plagiosum. The sequence goes on along the minus strand of NC_057714.1, from coordinate 45,664,177 downwards.
AACGACTGCAATTGGTTTGGAGGGATGTTCAGACAGTGGGGCCTGAGGACTGATCATTCCAGTGCATTTCACAAAAAAAAATTCTTGGTAATTGGAGGAAAGATATTTGTGCTTCTTTGGAAAAAGAAATACCTGAGTATTTTTTTGTTAAATTTTCAACCATTGGGTGAACAAAGAACTTAGAACATTGGTATTTGTTTATCCAGTGGTAAATCATACTGTGAAAAGGCTTAAAAGATATGTGCACATAAGAATGATGATGAATGAACATGATACTTGGAAAATGAATGTCAAGTGTTGAGATGTTGTTGTGAAAGTAATTGGGAGGATAGATGTTTAGATATTAAATGGTTTTTGGAACTGGACTGTGTGACAATTTTCCCTGACATGCTCATATTGGTTTTGAGATGTGGTGACTGGTCATGATGCTAGGGTGGCAATGATGTGCAACTAGGAACTGACCTCTATTTAGAATCATGAAATTAACTATCACTTGTTAAATTTGATGGTTGTGAAACATTAAGAATTCTCTTTAAATCTGTTTGCCAGGACAGATGGTTGGAAATACAATTGTCAAAGATTGAGCAACTGCAATTTACAAAAGAAAGCAGAGTACCAAGGCAGTCTGAAATGTGAACAGAAAATTCTGTCGAGGTTCATCAGTGGACTGAGAGAGAAGTTGGGTTAATATTTTTGCAGATTGATACCCTTTCATCAGAATCCTCCAGAATTTTGTCACAAAATCCAATCCAACTTTGAAAAACTGTGTACTAAATATTTGCCTGTGGTCATTCAGAGTATCGGATACTTAAAATGTATTATAATCAAAACTAATATAAACATCGCTATTGAAAGAGAAGACAGATTTGGAATAAAATGCAATTTAGACATGTATATGTGTAATGTCAGCTAGATATTGACCAAAACAATTGCTGCAATTTTATTCCATAGAAGTTACAGGAAATTGGAAATCATAGGAGAACTAATTGTTGAACCATTATCAACCAATGTATTGCCATCACTTTTTAATGTATTACAGTTTACTGGATAACAGTATACTTAAACCACTAGGCTACTTAAAAAATATCCCATGTGTTCAAATGTAGTACTTTCAAATGAATAACATATGTGTGGGAGGGTAAAAATAAGGAAGACTGTACTGTTTCCTTATTTTTAATTCATGTTAACACACACCAAATGCTTATCTGCACTGTGTAATTCATCCTCTATGAAGCATTTCTGACACAGTTGATGAAGTAATTTATAAATGCAAGTTTACAAGATATTGATTGATGAGGAAAGTCATTTCTCCCATCATAATTCATTCATGCATAGCAATTCCACACTCACATTAACGCTGCAGCTATCTTTTCTTCAAGGGTTCCATTGACTCCAACACGCTGCCTAAACATCTATTCCAAATGTTGATTATTCTGTAATAAGAACTTCCTGTATAATTCTAAAATTGTCTTTGTATTAGTTTGAATTCCAATGGTTTTAATTCAAGCAGCATTACATGCTTCTTTTGAATGATAATGATATTATATGGAAAAAAAATTGCTTGAACAACGTCATACATGTGTATCACCTTGAGCAATAGGATTTTCCTTCAACAGCTCAGGATTTCCCCATCTGAAATGTCCCAAGAGTTGCTTTCTCGGCAGTTGCATTTCTGGCTTCTTTGTAAAATCTCACCAACCACATACAGACAAAGGGTTAGTAAACTATAAATAGGGTCCAATTTATTTGAAGACTACAACTACATTACAGGATAGCTCAACAAACAGGTCCACTCTAGGGATTCAGCAACCACCATTACTCACAACTGCAGCTACAACTCCAGCTGTACTCACTGACTGCTGGCCACATGCTGCTTTGTATCCTGATTCATCAAAGACATGTGCATAGCATTGCATATTCTCTTCAAGTGATATTACAATATATATCAGACAGAAATTTTAACAAGAAGAGTGTAGCTGTCATTCAAATTTAGCAAACCTACTACAACAGAAAACTTTTCTCATATATAAAGTCACAATCTGATTCATCAGGGTTCCTGAATGTGTTCCATAACTTTGTCAAGAATCTCTGGAGAAGTGGCACCAAAGGACATTTTCAACTGTTTAACCTCTACCTTCAGGGATTCTACACATCTGCCACCAGAGGTCAATTCTTTTTGATCTTTCATTTGTTTAAAATTAAACATCACACAGCACCAGGTTATCGTCCAACAGGTTTATTTGGAAGCACTAGCTTTTGGAGCGCTGCTCCTTCATCAGGTGGTTGTAGAGTATAACATCGTAGGACACAGAATTTATAGCAAACGTTTACAGTGTGATATAACTACAATTATATATCGAAAAGACTTGGATTGTTTGTTAAGTCTCTCATTTTTTAGAGTGGGCATGTTGGTTTCAGTTCAAATTCACCCCACAAACTTATATGTCTGTTTGCATGTGGGTGTGTGTGTGGAGGTGGGGGGGGGGGGGTGCGTGGTGGTATGAGTGTCTGTGAGAGAGTGTGTGTATGTATATGTAGGAGTGTGAGTATAAAGGGGTATAAGTCTGTGAGAGGGTGCATGTGGGACGGTGGAAGTGTATGTGTGAGCAAACGAGAGAGAGCTTGTGTATGAGAGAGGGTCTGCGTGAGTGTATGGGTCTGTAGGAGTGTGCGTGTGTGTGAGAGAGAGAGAGAGAGAGAGAGTAGTGCAGTAGGGTCACCTGTAGTGTGACATGAACCTAAGGTCTCGATTAAAGCCATCCTCATGGGAACCGAACTTGGCTATCAGCCTCTGCTCGGGCACTTTGCATTGTTGCCTGTCCCAAAGTCCACCTTGGAGGATGGACACCCGAAGGTCCGAGGTCAAATGTTCCAGACCGCTGAAGTGTTCTCCGACTGGGAGGGAACACTCCTATCTGTTTATTGTTGTGCAGTGCCCATTCATCCATTGCTGTGGCCTCGGCTTGGTCTCACCAATGTATCGTGCCTCAAGGCATCCTTGTCTGCAGCGTGTGAGATAGACAGCATTGGCTGAGTCACATGAGTGCCTGCCATTTGTTTGGTTTGCTCGTCCTTGTCTTGTTTATCTTCTTTCACAGTGTCCCAGCAAATCTTATGTCAGTCCTCTCTTTCTCTTCTACATTTTTGCTTCTCTTCTCAATATTTATCCTTTCAAATGAAACTTAGATCTTCAGTTAGTAGCATTGCAGATCAAGCCCAACCTCTGAGTAATTCTCCCTTGAAAGTAATAAATGTGCCTAACATTTAGCACACCCTTGGAGGCAAACTTTGCAGCTGTTATTGACATGATTAACTTTAGTTTACATTTCATGTTAGTACTTCTTTATATAGTATTTCAATCACACAATTTTATATCCTTCTATTGCTATGTATCCTGTATATGAAGATTAATGAAATATAAAAATAAATTCAGTTGCAGCCAACAGCATTGGAGTTAACATTTGTTTTGTCTAAAATTTACAATTAGCCATCCATTTAAGAAACTATAGCAAATATCTGAGCACAAAAGACTATACACAATAAAAATGAAAACTTGTTTGTTCTCTGTATGAAGTACCCCACTTGAAATTTATTGAATTCCTTATAATATCAAGTTGCATTTTCCAGTATAAAGTGGCAGAAGCAAAGCTTAATGGAGTAGAATTGCTGGAATGAGATTTTTAATTGCTTCCAATATAATGGATTTTTCAGTAGTTGTGGACTTCATAGCTTGTTTCTTGTGACAGTGGTTGAGAGGAGTGGTGAAATTAATTTCTGAGGAAGGCAATTATGGCAAATCGTATTTGATAAAAATAATCAACAATATTTGAGTTTGTAACAAGTTGGCAATTTGCTTACAAATAATGCCTTCTCCACTTTATAAGCTTTACATTCTAATACATGAATAAAGTATGCTGTTCAAAGCAGCAAAATTCTACAATGGCAGAAAATCAGTACTTCATTCCGTTTGCAATAAATCTTCTTTTGGAGAAACTGGCATTTAATATAGTTTGATGTGAATATCAAGAAAGTTTTAGACTGTAATAATCTGTTGTGTGATCAAATGCATTCATTAGCAAAAACTGCATTTTATCATTAGGAGCATAGTGTCATAGAATTGTACAGCATGGAAACGGTCCCTTCAGTCCAACTCATCCATGCCGACCAGATATCCTAAATTAATCTATTCATATTTGGCTCATATCCCTATTAAGCCTTCCAATTCATGCAACATGAAATCCCAACTCCTGTACTCAAAGCAGTGACCAATAAAGGCAAGAGTACCAAATGCCTTCTTCTCTACTCCGTCTCCCTGTGATTCCACTCAAGTAACGAAACTTTTCCTTTCAAAAATATTACCCGGCTTTTTAATTGAAGCTCTCGACACATTATCAAATCTATTATTATTTAATAACTGCTTTTCCAATCAACCTATACTGATTTCTAAATGGAACTAACACAGGGTCTGAAAGGATTGACTTGAGGAGGAACATTATGACTACATTTTCAAATGATTTTCTTTATCTTTGGGTTTAGAATAGTTAGCAGTTTCACCTATTAGAGAAGATAACTTTTTTGAACATTTTAGCTACAAATGAGCTGAAGTTACAATTTTTGAACTCACATCTTCAGTTGTTTCTTGTGTCAGATTTAATGAGGTGCATACAGGTTGTAGCAATCCACAATTAAATGAGAACAATAGAAAATGTCATTTCACTATGATTACTGTGCAAAAGTTAATTCTCTGTTGGAGATGTATTGCTCCAGTGGTGTGGCATGCTGATTGTGAATGTTGCTTCTGTCACTCAATTGCCATGGTAAGAACAAAACTGAACTAAGAGTCTTTTGTGAATAGCACTGTGCTTTTTCTATTGAGTAAATTCGATAAAGTGCATTGTCAAAATTAAAAATAATAATAATGAAGATTAGGTAAAATGCAAAATAGTGATTATGTGATACCTACTTTAGCTTTATGTGGGAGGATAGATTGAGGATTGAAGTCTACATTCTTACGAATGCTTAGTGTCAGATTTCAAACTGGTAATATTGCATGCATTTCCCAGCAAACACCATTACATTCTTTGTGGTTCACTTTGGGGTCACAGTTTCTGATTTGACTAAATTATCTGCTCATAAATAACAACAAATCAAAACTCAGAAAATCCGCAAATTGAAAAAATGGAGATTAGCTGGGGTTTCAGGAGCGAAGAAGGACCAATAAGATGGCAAAGCAATAATTCAAAATCCAGCGATGGAAAAGGATTACTCAACACTGCAGTTATTTTTTGTTATTTTTAGTGTCAGCAGCCTTTCCCAGAATCATAGAATGATACATCTTAGGTACTGTTTGTCATGCCTATTTTTGATACAATTATAATTTAATCCCACTCCCCAACTCTTTCACAAAGCCTTGTAAATTTTCTTCTTTAAAAATATTTATCCAATCCTTGCTGCACTATTACACTGAAGGGAGTCAATGCACTTCAAAGTCTGATCCAGGACCATGTGATCAAGGACCATGTGATCAACAGGCATGTGATCCAGGACTATGTGATCAAGGGGTATATGTCCACGATCATGTGATCAATATGCATGTGGTCAAGGGGCATGTGATCCAGGACCATGTGATCAAGGGGCACATGATCCAGGACCATATGATCAAGGGGCATGTGCTCCAGGGCCCAGAACAATCAAAGACACACCTGTTACTTTGTGGATTAGAAATACAGAGATGAATTGACAGCCCAAGATGGACATAGAGTTATTATACACTTTGATGTGAGCCATTGAGAAATTGCATCAAATCTGAGGAAGCCAAGAGATATGCTCCACTGGTCAAAGATAATAAAATCAAGGACAACATCAGCCAGTGCAGTGCTTGTAATGAGTTCCAAGCCAAACAACTAGAGAATTACCGATGACGCATGACATTCCAGAGAGACCATGGATGAAGCTGGGAGTAGATCTCTTCATTCTCAGAGGAATTAATTATCTTGTTAACATGGAATGCTGTTCTAACTATTGGGCAGTGGACCAGCTGAAGTCAGTGACTTTTACAGAGACTGTCAAATGCCTAAAAGCACACTTCAGTTTCCTTATCTTCTTCCTCCTCCATCGTGTTTATTGAGTTGATGTTCTCCTCCAAGATAGTGTACACATTCTTTCATACCATTCTCCAAATACTGTGCATGCTTCATTACTTAACATTAAATGCCCTCCCCAGGTATTGACATTTTGTTCCTAAATTATTCTTTCCTTTCTTTCTGTTCTAAGCTTTGCTTTCCTTTCCCTTTGTTCTTGAGAACTTCACATTTAATTTCTCCTCTGGGCTATATTTCTACATGTTTTCTTTTTTTTACATTTTCTTGTAAATGAACCATTGTAAACAGACTTTAATGGACAATCTTGCCTAATCACCACTTAAAATGTAGTTTCCATCCTGGGCACATTGATGAATGAAAGAGCTTGTTTCAACCTTTTTTTTAATAAATGGATAACACACTAATAAACAAATTCTAGCTATCTATGAGAGCAGCAATCATTTCAGTATGGCCGTGAGCTGATGAAGTCAGACATCTCCCAATCTGACAATATCTTCACGGCCAAAAGCTTAAATTTTTCTTTATTTCTCATCAGTGGTTAGTATACTTTCAGAGCTGACATATTTTAAATGTGGGCTTTAGACACGTGTGACAGTGAAGTTGTAAAGTCTTATTCTGAAGAGCAGAATGAATAGCAACATTGGCATTTCCTCCAGTGAACAGGAGCACATCAGATGATGACATTACAGGAAAATGTGACATCTCATAGACAGGATACAGTCCTGAAATGGCTTTGGGGCAGTCAACTATTAATCCATATATCCATACCAATTCCAGCTTTTGCAAACTACACGGCAACCCAAAGCACAGTCTGAATTTCTGTAAGATCACAGGTCATATCCTCCAATAGAAACCTGTATCACAACATTGCAATATCTGTAAATTAAATGAAGAAAGTTTCACTTTCAGATAAAACAAGGAAACTAAGTGAGACTATTCATCTGAAGAGAGGAAATGAATCTTAGTGTGCAATTAATAGACTGTAGTGATTTTTCAAGAGTGTATGAAATAGAGCTAGTAGGATGAGTAAATCATCCAGGGGTAGAACAAAGCATTATTGAACCTGCAATTTTCAACACATGGGGCCCATTGTGCAAATGACATTTGTGGGTGAATATGATATACTCATTTTCACCAGGTATAACAATTGTCTTCCTTTATAATTTAACAAAGAATCATAACAATTTATTTGTTTCTAAACTTTTCATATGACTATAAAGGGGAGGGAGGGGAGGCAAATTATAAAAAGCAATAATCTCTGCTTGAAAATACAAGTACAATTATTGTACTTTGCTTGATTTGTTTCACACGTTATTTAGTAAAGAAATGTAGCTAGACTTAAAAATGATTCGCAAATTTATTCCAATGTGCTGAGATCATGGACTTCGGCTGGGATAATGCTACAGTTGATTTCAGTATTCTGGTTATGACACCAAAAAAAATCTTATTCCTAATTTGGAGGCTATTCTGGAAAGTGCATGGGTGTTGAGGCCTGATCAGGCTACTCTGTAGCTCTCAGTGGTTTGCCAGCTATGAATTGCTCGGACCTGAGACAGGATGGAGATACCCCTGAAACTGCATTTTAAGGAGTAATCAGCAAATAGAGTAGAACATTCAAAATGACAAAAACAACTTTAAAAATCCAAACCAAGTAATTATTTGTGTGAAACTTTGTAACAATCTTTGGTGCACCATATTAGTAAATTACACACTCAAGTAAATGGTAATAGTAGGGCTGTTAGCTACAGGAAACCTTTAGAAATCATATTAGCCTCACAACATAAAAGAAATGCAGGAACAAAAACAGAAATTGTTGGAAAAGCTCAGCAGGTATGGCAGCATCTGTGGAGAAAAATAAAGTTAACGTTTCAGGTCTGGTGACATTCTGAGGAAGGGTCACTGAACCTGAAACAATTAACTCCAATTTCTCTCCACGGATGCTGCCAGACCAGCTGAGCTTTTCCAGCAATTTCTGTTTTGGCTTCTATTTTCCAGCATTTGCAGTTCTTTCATTTTTTTGATAAAAGAAATACATTTATTCCGCATATAAAATCGCAGATTGTAAAAAGAATATCATAAATAAGATTTCATCTTTTCATTGCTTCTAGTTTATTTTTCAATAAAGGGAAATATTTTATAAGAAATAGTATAACGTTTTTTTTTCCCTTTTCATTGAATTGGGGAGCTAAGATAAAACTAAGGATGTACTTCCAGGTTTGGAACTACTCACACAAATGGCAGGAAGGAGACTTAATTACATTGAATGATGGCAAGCCAGAACTATCTTCCATATCTGCACACATTAAGTTCTGTCAAGAAGGCCCAAGCTATAGATGTTTTCTCATTATCAGAGATGTTACTACGCATCTCTGGAGCAAGTGGGTACTTGAACCTGGGCCTCCAGGTAAGGGCATTACTTTTGCACCACAAGTGCTTCCAACGCATAAGCTTTTCCCTGGGATGGGCGAGTCCAGAATGAGAGGGCATAGGTTTAGAGTGAGGGGGAAAAGCTTTAAGAGGGACCTAAAGGGCAATGTTTTCACACAGAGGGTGGTTTGTGTATAGAATGAGCTGTCAGAGGAAGTGGTGGAGGCTGGTACAATTACAACATTTAAAAGGCATCTGGATACATATATGAATAGGAAGGGTTCAGAGGAATATGGGCCAAGTGCTGATGCTAGATTCATTTAGGATATCTGGTCGGCATGGATGAGTTGGACCGAAGGCTCTGTTTCTGTGATGTACATCTTTATGACTCTATGATTCTATGATTCTAATTGAGGCTCTTAAACAGTCAGTTAATTACTTCCAAAAAAACATATTCCCATGTGAGCTGAATCATTTCAGCTCCATGTAAAACAAGAAAAAGTCAACCTACATAACTAGTTAAGCAATGCACACAGGCAGTCAGTAGGATTCCTCGTTCTGCAGTAATTCATTCATGATTGGGGGATAGCAAATAGGACAGGTAGGTGGCTAAAATATGGACAAGCTCCATGGCCTCCATTTTCCTCCCTCCCCAACCACCAAGCATTTAGGTTCTCCATGAGCATTTTTCTATCTTTGGAGTTTGGGGTGGGGGGGTGGAGTGGTGGATGGATTTGTGCCAGCAGTAGCCCTGGGCTCTCAATACTCAGGAACTCTTGGTGTTGAGGAGTTTCTCATTCTTGGTCCAAGTAATGATTGAAGGCTTACCAGCAACCAATCACAGTTGATAATTGGAAGATTTGGTGGCCTTTCACGTTTTGAATGGCCTGCAGCTTTCCCTCCTGCTTTTCATCTTAAAGAAAGATTTTTGAGAAGGCAGCGTTGAAATAAGAGATAAAATCTTGCTGAAGCATGTGGCCTTTGTTAATTGGCTGGAAAGCCAGAGAATGATCCATGTTGCCTCTTCCAGGCAAAGATGGTCAATTAGACAGTAGGAAGGCCAACCTAGGAGCTTTCCCTTGATTGAGACCTCAGGGGTGGAAGTCACACTGCAAGAGAGATGCTGGTTAATTAGAAACCAGCAGCCCTTGCATTGAATAACCCCTTGTGGTGGACATGGTTGCTGACAAAGAGCACCCAAGATTGTCACGGATCCAAGTCTAAAGTTAATTATTTATCTTGGGGGTGGAGGTTCTCAGTTTGGGGTTTATGGGAAGAAGGGGAAGGGGGCAGAATGCTTGCAAGTCAAGGGGGAATTGGACCCTCAATCTGGCGCTGACATTTGACGATCTTGAGAGGCATACTCCTACCTCGCCACAAGGGGGCAAGCTACCCGCAGGGTAATAGCTATTGAGAACATTGCACAGCTGATTTCATCCTCATGTTGGTGGGCTGAGGGCCTTAACTGGCTCCTAATTGGGCAATTTCAGCATTGATAGCTGGGCAGGCAGGGTACTTAATTCTGTCAGAGGCGAGGAGGTGATGAGATTTGGGTTGACCACCAATCTGCCTCATGACGTGTCCTTCCTATCTCCAAGTTCACCAACTCCAGGAGCAAGCAATTCAATTTGAGTTCTTTAAGAAACAAATTAAGTCACCATGTTGCAGCCGTTGTGTACATCACAGTTAACCAACATAATCACCCACATGAATCCACCTACACAGCTGCAAATGCAGCATTAGTATTTTTCTTATCCACGATAGATTACCTTGTGGGTAACTTCACTGCAGGTCTTTCATGAAATTTTGTGCCAGCATTCAGTGCTAAATAAAAATTCAACCTAAAAATTGGTTTAGAAAAAATAGCTGCCATAATTACTAGGATGTAATCTTATTTGTAATTAAATAAGTGTAATCAAAGCACTTTTAAACATCACCACTTCACAATATCATGCAAAGAATTAATTGCTTAGAGCATCTGTATCAGCATTGTATAATATTTATTGCAAAATGCTGTAATTTTATTCTTTTATCAGGATATATATTTATTCACAAACTGTGCAATTCTGGACTCCCTATTGTAGGAAGGATGTTGTGAAACTTGAAAGGGTTCAGAAAATATTCACAAGAATGTTGCCAGGGTTGGAGATTTTGAGCTGTAGGGAAAGATTGAATAGGCTGTGACTGTTTTCCCTGGAGCGTCGGAGGCTGAGGTTTGACCTTGTCAAGATTTTTAAAATCATGAGGTGCATCGGTAGGGTAAGAAAACAAAGTCTTTTCCCTGGCGTCGGGGAGTTCAGAACCAGAGGGCATTGGTTTAAAATGAGAAGGGAAAGATTTAAAAGGGACCTAAGCAGCAACCTTTTCATGCAGAGGGTGGTGCGTTTGTGGAATGAGCTGCCAGAGAAAGTGATGGAGGCTGATAGAATTATAACATTTAAAAGGCATCTGGATGGGTGTCTGAATAGGAAGGGTTTAGAGGGATATAGGCCAAGAGCTGGCAAATGGGACTAGATTTATCTAGGATATCTAGTCGGCATGGGTGAGTTGGACTGAAGGCTCTGTTTCCATGCTGTACATCTCTATGACTCTATGTTGTTGAAAATGCTTGACAATCTCCAGTTAATATGCTTTATAATTCATTTTTCTGATGCTGCTGGCCCTTTGGTTAATAACAACTCAATGACTTGGAAGGGAAAATGTTGTAACAGATCAAATACTTTATGAATAAAGTTTAATGCAATGGAATATCAGTATTGCACTGAATCTGTCTTATTATCCATCTGTAACTTTATTGCTGACACTTTTCTCCCCCATGGCATCTTACAGACAAAGGCAGAAAGATTCTTGCCTCACCACATTTTCTCTTGAAGAGATGAGGTCATTAGAACATTCATTAATAATGGGAAATCTATGTCTAGTTGTTTGGCTGGAAAAAACAAATTAAATGAATTGAAAGCTTGCTTAATATATTACCACTCAAACTGAAGTGTCAGGTTAGGTGACATTGACAGAACGCTATGTTATTTTTTCCAAAATTAGCAACATAATGGCTTATAATGTCTTGTCACTCTTTGTTAGTTTAGTTGCTGGGAGGCAATCTGCACATAGTTGTTTTCATAGCCTTCCATCTTCTTCCAAGGCACCTAAAGCATACCTGGAATTATATTAGGCTCTAACACTTGCATAGAGATATCTGACTCCTGCCTGTGTTCATGAGTGTACAGCATGAGTTTTACACTTCTTGATCTATTTCTATATTACTAATTTGAAGACAATGGGAGTTGTAATTGATATCAGTTAAGGATGTTGTCATTTGGATACAATAGCAAACTATCGCAGATATTGGAAAATAGGAAGTACTGGAATTACTCACCCTGTCAGGCAGCATAGTAGAGAGAGAGAGAGAGAGAGAGTTGAGCGGTAGAATTTAATGTTCCTGTCAGGGGACCATTCACCAGCTAGCAAACTGGTGTCAACTATAATGGAATTTAATCCCAATCTGATGCGATTTGGTTAACATCATTTTTCCTTATGAGGGTAACTTTCTCCTATACATCATGTTGATACTGCAGTGTGACCTTCAAAATGGATTGTCATTGGAGCCCTATGAGAAAGGGTGTGGAAAATACATTTCTGGTGATCTGAATTGAGGTCCCAACATGAAAATGAGAGGTTTTGATCTAAAGGCCAGAGAGTGGTATTACTGTAATCCCTCTGTTCCTGCTGGTGGGTACATCTGTTGGGAACAGAGTACTCAAGGGACGCGCTATCAATTTCAGGCCTATGCGTCCATGTATTCCTAATTATAGTCCCATGTGGCCTGGTTTCTGTCTACTGGCACCATGTTTAAGCCCAGCCAAGCATTGTCATTCAGAAATTGATCTTTGCAATGAATGTAGTTGCAGGGTAACATAAAGGCACAAAGTGATGGCGCAAGCAATATTTCATTGGAAATAGAATCTCACATTCATAAATGTATTGCTTCTTTACATCATTACTTGTTTGATTGACTCACATTGTAACTGCAGCTACAAGAATCAAACTACAGACTATCCATCCTTAGCACCATACCAAGTCAGAACCCTGACTAAGAAAGAGCTGCTCTTCCCGAAGTATAATACTCAATATTCAGTGTATCATAGCATGTTGTTATTGCTCAATGTGGAAGCATCACATGTTGGAAATTTTTCAAATGTTTCAGAACATTAACTTTTGTTGAACAATGGCAAAAATGAAGACAAAAGTAAACAGAAAAAAAAAGCAGCTGCTTCTGGGAACAAACAGGAACTATTTGTCTTTCGATCAACAACAATTTTGCAGTCAACAAGTGATGACTTTATGAAACTCACATCCTTTGAAACGGAGTGTCAATTAAGTCCTGTTTGGCTTGAAGCTGCTTTGCTCCATCGTGCTGAAGGTGATGTTCCTCCTTCTCAATGTCCTCGTCCTCCTCCATGGAAGACTTGCTGCTCTTTCAGAGTCCATTGTATCTCCCCTCTTCATGCTCCAGGTTGTGTATTGCAACTTTTTCTGGACTGTCCTGCAAGTCCCCCTTGCCTCAATCGATCCAAGGTCTGGATTAGTGGTGCTGGAAGAGCACAGCAGTTCAGGCAGCATCCGAGGAGCAGTAAAATCAACGTTTCGGGCAAAAGCCCTTCAACAGGAATACAGGCAGAGAGCCTGAAGGGTGGAGAGATAAGTGAGAGGAGGGTGGGGGTGGGGAAAAAGTAGCATAGAGTACCTGGGAGTTGCAGTGGGAGGGGGACTCCCTGAGATTCTTGTAGAGAGAGAAGGAAAACTTATTCAAGGTAGGCATCCCTGCAAGAGGATTTGCAATAGGGTTAAAATCAACTAGGTAAAAACTATGACTGCAGATGCTGGAAACCAGATTCTGGATTAGTGGTGCTGGAAGAGCACAACAGTTCAGGCAGCATCTGAGAGCAGTAAAATCGACGTTTTGGGCAAAAGCCCTTCATCAGGAATACACACAGAGAGCATGAAGGGTGGAGAGATAAGTGAGAGGAGATTGGGGGTGGGGAGAAAGTACCGATCCAAGACTAGGAAACTCTTCAGGGGCCTATCATCTGCTCCACAATGGTCCTGACTTAAAAATGGGCTGTATTGTACATATTTTCATCCTCAATCACAGTGTTGCCTAACAGAATCATCAGCCATGGTTGAAAGGGTAACTTTTATCTCCCAGTAATTATCCTTGCAAAGTATCTGGGCCTTCAGACCTATCAAATATATGATAGGATACAGGCATCATGACAGTTTCCAGGTTACCTGACACAGACTTCTAAGATGTGGTGCCGATGATCACAGATGGCTTGAGTGCTATGACTGTGTTCTGAAAAGACAGTGGAGGTGAGGTTGATGAATGTTTTTAAACGGCAACAGAATCAAAGCTGTAATTTTAAATATAGAATTTGGAACACAAACAGATTAACCATGATTTTGAATAGTGGAACAGGCTTGAGGGGCTGAATGGCCTAATTCTGCTACTGAAACATATATTCAAATGGATTGATAACTGAAACTAACATTAAGAACCCAGAAGTACTATGCAATAACCATCTCAACCAAACATGAACATTTAACAGCCGTGCTATTATCCAAACTTCCTCTTCCTCATCCCCTGTCAAAATTATATTGGGAGTTACTGTTTATTACAAAGTTAACTCAAACAGGCCTATAGGTGCTGTGACTATAAACAGTTCAGTACTGAATAATTCATCCCTAGTCTCTTCAAATTCTGCCCACCATGTAGCCCATAAGGCAGGAATCTAACAGAATGCTCCCAACTTGCTTGGAGCTTCAACAATACTCAAGAATTTCAATGCCATCCGTAATAAAGTTTGTTTGACATCCCACCCCCTATCTTAAACCTTTACCACCTCCACCACTGGTGTTCCATGGCTACATTATGGAACATCTACAAGGTTGCCTGCAGTATCACATCAGGTTTTTTTTAAAAGCTTCCAGCAGCTAGAGGCACAAAGGCTGCAGAAATATATAGGAACTTCACCACTTGTAAGCTATTCTCCAAGCCACAAATCATCTTGACATGATATCTTCATCATTGCTGGGCTGTAATTCTGAAACTCACTTCCCATAACTGTGTGGGTGTACCTTGATTACTCAGACTGTAGCGGTATAAAGACAGTCCACCATCAACCCTGACAGAACTATTTAGATTTTTAAAATTGCTTGCCTTGTCAGTAATATCCATGATTGGATTTTAAAAAAAGCCCAACATATGGTCCATACAGTGCAGTGCAGAAACCATGGGATGCGTGTTTAATTTCTTTGAATTTTGTTGCATTCTTTTTAAAAACTCAGGAGTCCGAAGTATGGTGCCAATCATTTGATTGTCCCACAATAAATATATTTCTATTTACTACATCAGGATCACTCATGACTGTGTCACTGACTAATTCTCTATACAGTATAGCATTTTTACCGTAAAGCAAGTTTATAATCCCCTGCTTTCTGATAGAGTTTCTATAAAACAGATGACTATCTACTGAATCATGGAGTAGGCTTCCCAAAGATCAGCTGGGTCACAGGCAATCTGAATCAACCTGCATCAAGATGGACGTACTTTATGATCACAGCAGAACAAACCCATGCTATGCAGCGCCATGAGGTGCAGCTGAGAAGACAGATGCACAGTCTGTTACTTGATGGAAATGAAAGCCACGTCAGAATAGAGCAGATGTTCAGCAATTTAGAGTGATTTGGAATAGTGACCAGCATACAGACCCCAAACAGATGGCTAAAATAAAAAACAAACTGAACGGGGAACAATTTCCACTGTCTGTTTACATAGAAATTTGGATTTCTATGCCTTCCTTTTTACTAAACATGGGTAAGATCCCTTGACCATTCAATGTGAATCATATTTTTCTGTGTACTGTTTTCAGCATGCTGTGGATACCTGTATCTGCCACTGCATTCTACATGGTTTCAATCCTTATCATTACCTTTTTGTTCAAGGTGATATAGATTCCCAGGTTAGTCCTTCATTCATAATGGTTCAAATCCCGTGGCCTGCTGGTGAAATGTTTTCTCTTGGCTTGTGTGACTTGTTCATTTTTGTCCTTGAAAAGAGTGTATCAAATTGATTGGAGCTGATGTTAGTGTATTAATTCTGACAGGGGCCTCTGATCCATGAACAGATATATTTGTACATTGGGGACACAATGGGAAAATTACATCCAAAGCATCATCTAGTAGCAGTTTTTTGCACAGCTGTTCAGTCATAATACTAAAGCCTGGGTGAGGACCCAGCTTTCAGTGCAGTTCAATGAGAGTGACATGCATGTAGGATTTCAACTATGGGAACCATAATACAACAGTTTAAATGTGAGCATAGTTATATTCAGTAGCTTCTTAGATAAACAGATCCAAATTCCTTTAACTTAGTTAGATAGCCATTATTTGATGGAGTTACTATCCACTTCCCATCAACTTGCTGGGTCTTAATCTATGTATTCTATGCTTTACTTGTTAATGTGAATTCTGTGCAGATAACCAGTTTCTGTGATCAGTTACACACATATAAGCAAGTCTGTTTTAACCCCAAGTCATGAAAAAATTATTTCCAGTCTTTACAAATTATCTTTTACTTTCCAATCACATCATACCACTTTTAGCAGTTTCAGTTGTTCTCCTTAATTAAGAAATTCTGTCTTTGATGCTTCCAAGTTGACATTGACTCACCAAGCAACTCAACTGTTTAACTGACCAATCCACAAAGTGTCTAGTGACAAGTCTTAGGGCACAACTTTTACCAGAAGTACTTGGCAAACATTACCTTATTTAATTCCAAGTGCACTACTTTTTTCAGTTTTGTTATGAAGTTAAAGATGCAGTTGGAATTTTACTTGTCCTGCATTTTCCAATGTTGCAATTGTATGAGCGAGGTTGCATGTCTCCAAAATATGAAATTATTATTTCTGTAATCCACTGGTTAAAAAGTAAATTGCATTGTTTGTCCATAGTGTTAAGTTGAAAATTATGTTTCCACATATTGCTTTTCAGTAACAAATTTATTTGCACATCACTTTTCTCATTACTGAGTTGGTGTAGAGTTTATCAGCAGATTATATTATCTATAAAACTTATGGCAAAGAAAACAAAGTCATAAAATTCTATAGTTATTGCCAAACTTTTCAGAGCCCTGCAATATGTTTGGAGTAACTAATTCATTGTCAAATAATTAGCTTTGGTGCCATGGAAGTGTTCTTCATTACTGTGTAATTCAGTGTAAAGGATTGTCAGAAATCAGTTTAGCACTGGATTCAATTATGTGCTGATGGTATATTTTTATAACTGGTTGCAGAGGTATCTGTTGGCCTGCAATCCAATTACAGCAAAAACATTAAGATCTGGCTTATATTTGGAAACAAAAGCACATTCATACGTAACCATTTTTGATGCATTTTTTTGCAACATGGTTGAATTTAGGCATATTATTCCAGGTTTATATTGAATTCAGATTTTAGAATGGTGGGATTTAAAGCCATTTCCAAAGAATATTAACTTGATGTTGTGGTCTATTAGCCCAATACCATTAATACTACAACACAATATGCTAAAGGGCTTGGTCTTGACTTCAAATATTCTTCATAAAATAGTAACTCTTAGACAACAGTAGACACAAGGGAGATTGAGAAGATCTGGAAAAGCTGTTAGAAGAGTGGGATGAGGAGGGAAGATGTAGAAATGCTCTCAGTCAGAATCCATAACTGCTGAAGATGGGAGCAATTCTCCTACCTGAAAATGAAATAGCAAGTCATACATTTTCCCTTCACTAAGCATATCAAAGAATAGAGCAGGTGGAGATGAGTCCATTTGGCCCATTGCGACCATGCAGGCGTCTTGTAGAGCAATCCAATCAATGCCATTCCCCCATTGTCTCCTGTAGCCCTGCAAGTTCATTTCTCTTGTGTCGTTCCAATTTCCTTAGAAACCATTTATCACCACTGCTTCCATCACCCTCGCAGGCAATGGCTTCAAGGCCATCACACTCTGTGTTAAAAACATATTTGCTTTAAGTCTCTGTCCTATTTGTTCTCGGATCATCAGCTGAAAGTAACAGTTTTTTTTGTTGAACCTATCAAATCCTGTCACATTTTCAATCAACTCTCTTCTTAATCTCCTTTTCTCCAAGAATATCTGCCCTCGCTTCTCCAACCTAACATTAGAGCCAGCATTGCTCTTCTGTGAAACCATTCTGTTAACTCACTTGTACACCCTGTCATGGTCCCTCACATCCTTCCTAAAGTGAGCTGTCTAAACAAGGTGTTAATACTCTAGTTAATACCTATCCATAGCTTTATATTGGTTCAGCAAAATGCCCTGCATTTTTACTCATAACTTCTACTTATGAAGACCTAGATCCCATTTGCTTTGCTACTCAATCTATCATTCTGCTCTAACAAGATCCATGCACATTAACTCCCAGGGCATCACTGTTCCTGCATCTTATTTCAAGCTGTGTCATTGTGTCTTTATTGCCTCTTACTCTACTTTCTGTGAAAATGCATCACCCAACACTTTGCTATATTAAATTCCAGCTGCTGCTTGGCTGTCCATTCTGCTCACCTGTCTCCCTCTTGTTGCAGTTGACTGGTACCTTCCTCAAATGTCTGCTAATTTATATAAATGAAACCCTGCTAGAATTCAACCCTGGGAATACCATTGCCTACCATCCTGCAATCTGAAGAGCAACCATATAATCTTCATTCCTGAAATCAATTTTTTACCAAGAATTATTCCTCAAATTTTGTTAAGGAATGCCTCAGGGTAATGTCATAGCCTAACTATCTTCAGCTGCTTCATAACTGACCTTCCCTCTATCATCAGATCAGAAATGGAGATGTTCATTGATATCTTCACAATGTTCAGCATTATTCATGACTACAAAGATATTGATCAATCCATGTCTAATTGTGATAAGTCCTGGACAATACCAGGGTGCGTGCTGATGAATGGCAGAGTGCCAGGTAATGACTATCCCCCAAAAGACAAAATCTGACCTTTATTCATTGATATTTAGTAGCATTATCATCACTGAATCTCCCAGCATTGATATCCTGGAGGTTATCATTGACCAGAAACTAAACAGGACTAGCAATATAAATACAATGTTACATAAGTAGGTCAGAGGCCAGGAATCCTGCTGTAAGTAACTCATCTTCTGACTCCCTAAAGTGTACAAGGCACAAGTCAGAATATAATGGCCATTTGAAAGTAGACCATGTAATTGACATGACATCCACAAGCATTCACTCCCTGCACCATTCATGCACGGTTGCAGCAGTGTGTAACATCAACAGGATGCACAATAGACAGTCCCCAAACATACCTTTAGCAACAAATTCCAAACCTATAAGCATCAGAAAGTGGAAGAACAAGGACAGCATATATATGGGAATACTAGCCCCTGAACTTTCCCCTGCAATCCACTCACTTGAAAATCTATCACTTGATCAAAATCTTGGACCTCCTTCCCTAACAGCATTGTGGTATACCAATGCTGAAAGGACTGCAACAGTTCAAGAAGACAGCTTACCGTCATGTTCTCAAAAGCAAATACGGGCAACCAATATTGGTCCAGCCAGCAATGCACAGACACATTTAATGTACAAAAAAAATGCAAAGCCTTTTCTTAACTATCCGTATAGAAAACATCCATTGCCTTCCTTTTATAACCCTTTTCCATAACTTCATCAAGAAAAAACTATTAGATTGGTCAAATATGATCTACTCTCCTCAATTGATTCAAACCAAGTGCCTGTTTCTTCATTGAGATTGGTCACTGGCTGCAGCAAAAACTGAGCAAGGTGAGAACAATAATTGCCAGTGCCTCTGAAATTGATGATGGCCATTACCTCTTGTGTGACATCCTTGGGTTGCAAGAGAGATAGGATTTCTGAATAACGTACAATGTGTACAAGCTGTGAGATGTAGGTATGAAGTTGGTGACAATATGAAGTGTGAGAGAGTGAGGTTATGGTATGATATGTGGGCTTATGAGTCCAGATTATGAGATATTGTTGGAAACTACATGTGAGGTCATTGAATTTTTATGGACTTTCATTAAGGCCCTTAGGACTTGACTCATACCTTTGTTCTCATATGACTATGTGGTCCCACTGGATTTGCAACTTTTGATTGGTGAACCTTCTGAAATCTGTGGAGGGAGAACCTTTCTACTCTTCTATACCTTCATTGCAAAAGGGAACAGTGCAGCATTACGGAACATTTGAAACATGATCTCCTTGCTGTTGTGCGATAGCTCACTGTATCTCTACTCATGGAGTTTCTGGTTCTGATGATCCTCTGGACTGCCATAGAGAGGTTGCCTCCACGGCTCTGACAGGTTCCAAAGATGGCAGGTTCTGCAATGATGGGAAGACAATTATGAGCTATCACAATGCAATTCTCCCTCATTAGCCATGATCCACCCAGACCTCTTACTCCCCACCTCAGCCTCCAAGCTCATCTCAACAATGTTGGAAAAAGTCAGGTTGAGGACTTTTCATCAAAGTTGGAGAAAGTAAGTAATATACCATGTTTGAAGCAATTGCAAAGGCTGGAAAAAGGGAGGCAGTGGGAGGAAGGGAAAATTAATCAGTAAATCTGTGATAGAGAATTTCTTAAGAAGGAAGTGGATTGGCACAGTACTCATTGGAGTTTAAAAGAATGAGAAGAGATACTATTTGAACATAGAAGATTCTTAGGGGAGTTGGAAGGATAAATGGGGAAAGGTTATTTTCTCTTGAGTGGCATAACCTCAGGGTAAGGGGTCACCACATTAAGACAGAAATGAAGAGGAGTTCCTTTTCTTTGAGGGTAGAGGATAGTGTATTTATGGAATTCTTTACCACAAAAGGCTGTTGAGGCTGGGGTTGTTAAGTTTATTTCAGGCTGAGACAGATTTTTAATCCAAAAGGGGTTACAAGGTAAGGATAGGAGAGTGGAGTTGAGGATTATCAGATCTGCTGTGATTTCATTGAATGGCAGAGCAGACTTGATGGGCTGAATAGCCTGCATCTGCTCGTCCTACTTATGGTCCACAAAGAAGAGGCTCTGGGTAGGAAAAATTGTCTCTCTGGCTCTCCCAATATATCTAGAGGCATTGTCCTTCCTCTACAAGGGCAAACAGCTTCCCCTCATAACATTGTTTCAGATCCACACCTTTGAGGGCAGCTCCATGTAACAACACACAGCTACTTTCTCAAGGGCACCTAGAGATGGGCAATAAATGCTGGTCCAGCCAGTGAAGCCCACGTCTCATGAATTAATAAAAGAGAAAGGTCTCACACTTCCTGTGCTGCAGCATCCACCCCTCCTTCTGATTGTTTAATATTCTTCAACAGAGGAGTGAGCATGAGGCACACAATTATAGAGCCACTTATAGGGGAAATTGGTGAGTTGGTCTCACTGCCATTGGTTACAGCGTCTGGGATCCCCATTTGGTCCAGCCAGTGAAGCAGTCTTTGCCAAGGAGGCTCCCTAATTGGCCATCTCTATGTTTGCCATTCTCATCAGGATTGTGGGTAGGCTACCAATGCTGCTTGCACAGAGTGGGAGGTGGCTGCCTGACTGACCTGCTGAGTCTTTTCAGAATTTTTAATTGCCTTGTTCATTTCCAATCACCAATTGCAGAGAAGATTGAAAGACATGCACCCAGGTTAACTTTTGATTGCTGTTTCTAGGCAGCCTGCCCCATCTTTAAGCAAGGTAGGGCTTCCATGCAATGCACTTTTTGTTTTACATCCAGCAAATTGTACTTTATTTTCATGTTATATAATGAAGCACCCATTATTCCCTGAGTACTCATATACTGCTTTGGCCTAAAATTATACACAAATCATACCACTGCCTATCTTTTCACATGTTACTCAAGCGTAACTCCCTGGTGCAATTAATTTATCCCATGTCTACAGTTCATTTATACTCACCTCACAATGTAGTCTGTTTGTCAGCAAATGTGATATATGTAAGTCTTATTTCCGAGTGCAGAATGTGGAAACTAAATAAAACATATTTGGTCTCAATACACTTGTAACTGCTCTTCCTACGTGTCAAACAGATTTATCAATAGCTGTTGTTGAATTGAGAATTAAATAGATAATTATTTTTTAAAAACATTACATATGTACACTCATGCTGTTGATCATCTCTGAGGCTACCACTACCATCTTCAATTTAAAAAATTGTTGAAGTATGTCCAGCCTTTGAAAAATGGGACAAATCCATCTTGAATGTTTAATGTCAGTCTGCTGTCAATCATAAGTGAAGCGATGGAACCACCATCAATAAGCACCACTTTCTCACTAAAACCAGTTCACCAGTGCCCAATTCATATTCCTTGAAAGTCTGTTGTTTAACTTAAATGTATAAAATAGCCTAAACCAGC
This sequence comes from Chiloscyllium plagiosum, assembly GCF_004010195.1. NCBI lineage: Eukaryota > Metazoa > Chordata > Chondrichthyes > Orectolobiformes > Hemiscylliidae > Chiloscyllium > Chiloscyllium plagiosum. The sequence continues at coordinate 45,642,271 of NC_057714.1, read as the reverse complement.
TCTTCAGGGCTGGTTTCCATTCTCATTGCGGACCACTATCCGAATGCACCTGCAGTTAAAATTGGTTGTAATTACGTGCATATAAAAAAATGAAATTGAACTGGAAGTCTTTTAAAAATTCTGCGCATCCTACTTATTTATTGTACCAAATAGACAAAAGAAGCACAGATGGACTGATATCAAACTAATCACTAATGTATTTGGAAATTGTACAACAGGTTTGGTTTCGAAAGTAGCGTTTGCCCTTTTCTGTTAGATTTCCACCTCCAATTTAAAGAGAAAGTTCCTTTCTCATCTATTATATTGCTTGCTTGGTCCTAGCTTCTAATGTTTTGTACAGTCACAATGATAGTTTGCGTCACTTATAAATTCTGTATATTATTCATAAAAATACCATGGAGGTGGTGCTAGAGTAATGATGTCAAAAGATTAAGAATCCAGAGTTCCAGTCTTATGTTCTGTGGTTATGACTTTGAATCCCACCATATTGGATTAATTCAAATTTCAGTTTGAGTTCAGTATTATTCTAGAATTGAAAAGCCACTTATGGGGCCAATTGAAAATCTTCCTTGATAATTGATCAACATGTGACTTCATGGCAATACAGTTGACTCTTAACAGTGCTGTGAAATGGTCTGAGCTAGCCGCTCAAGGGTAGTTAGGGATGAACAATAAATGCTGGCCCAACTAATGATAACCATAACTAATGTTTAAACAAATAATCTGTAGTTTTACAACATGAGAAATTATCCAACGGATAAAATCACCAACATCAAATTGGATCTTTTACGGGTTTAGCATGATATTTAGCAGGTTCTTCAAAAAATAGTCACAGCAATTACAGTTCAAGTGTTATAATGATTTTAGTTACACAAATACAACTGATTGATGGATGTGCTACTGATGCATCAGGAAGAGGTGTTATATATTCACTTGATCTGGGCTTCTGGGTTCAATTTCCCAGAAGATTGATGACACTTTTGCAGCAAGGAAGTGAATGCTGACGTGCATTATTAGCCTGTGGTTTATTAGCTGGGCAATTAATATATGTGGTTCAGTAAAGAATAGGTTCTGAATATGCTCAATGTCATTGGGTGTGACATTAACACACAAAACAGTAATCAGTAGAGCCACAGCAACTTTGCCAATAGCTCATAACAATTCTAGTGTAACGCAAATTTTGACATATTGAATTGCCTAAAGCAACTTTATTTAAAGTCAAATCTCAATATAAATGTTATTAGTCTCTGTATGCTGCAGTTGGTTTTATCTCTGTATATAACCCTCTTCTAATTTAGAACATTTTCTTTTTCTAAATGCAGGTTAAAATTCAGTTGAGGCCAAACATTAATCAGAATATTTCAAATTTCCTCAGCATATCAAATTTTGAAAAGAGCAAGTAAATTAATTCAAGTAAACAAGAAAAGGAATGAATGATCTTTAAAAATTAATTCAGATAGGTATGTATTCTGGCAAAGACAGTATTTGTTCCCTGTTTCAGACAGGGATGAGGATGTATTTTCTCTTAGATGGAAGTCTTTTACACAGAAGATTATTAAGGCTGGGTCTTTTAAGTATACTGAAGGCAAAGATGCTAGGTTTTTAATCAAAGAATCAAGGGTTAGGCTGAAAATGTAAGAAAGAGAAATTGAGGATTTAATAGCCTTTTCAATTCTACACATACCCTTTCTATCACTTTTTCAGACATATTGATGACTGTTGGCTCTTTTCCTGCTTTCAAAACAAATTAGAAAATTTCATCAACTTTCTTTCCAATTACCAACCCTCCTTCACTTTTACTGGGCCCTCCTTTCCCTTCCTTAACTTGCCCATCTCAATTCAAAGAACAAAGAACACGAACAAAGAGCAGTATATGCCACAGGAAGAGGCCCTTCGATCCATCAAGCCTGTGCCGACACATGACACCTTTCTAAGCTAAAGACCTTTCGCCTTCACACTGTTTGTATGCATCTATTCCCTGCCTATTCATGTATCTGTCAAGATGCCTCTTAACCATTGCTATTGTATCAATGTCCACCAACTCCTCTGGCAGCGCATTCCAGGCACTTACCACCCTATGTCTAAAACACTTGTCTCTCACATTTCTTTTCAACTTTCCCCCTTTTACCTTAAACCTACATCCCATAGTAATGAACATTTCTACCTTGGACAAAAGACTCTAACTATCCATTCCATCCATGCCTCCAATGATTTTCTAAGTTTCTGTCAGGTGGCTCCTTAGCCTTCAATGTTCAAATGATTCCTGTGGGTAAGTTGCAATAACCTACTGTCTTCCTACAGATTGACAGGCTGATTATATTTGCTGTCACTCCAGTTCCTGTAAAGAGTCTACTTCATTCTCTTAGTCTCTTAGTCTCCTTCATTTCAATACTGACTTTGCTCCTTAGTTCAAATAGTTTGGATGGAGCAGTGTTTTTCAGCTGTGTCCTGGAAGGATTCCTGACTCAATATGTAGATAGGCCGACTAGAGGGGAGGCCATATTGGATTTGGTGCTTGGCGGCGAACCAGATCAGGTGTCAGATCTCTTGCTGGCAGAGCATTTCAGTGATAGTGATCACAACTCCCTGATCTTTACTATAGTCATAGAGAGGGATAGGGAGAGGGAATTACAATGCTATTAGTCAGAAACTGTGGAGAATAATTTAGGAACAGATATTTCCAGGGAAATGCATGACAGAAATGCAGAGGTTGTTTAGGGAGCACTTGCTGTGAGTGTTGGATAGGTTTGTCCTACTGAGGCAAGAAAGGGTTAGTAGAGTGAGGGAACTTTGGATAACAAGAGATGTGGAACAACTAGTCAAGAGGAAGAAGGAAACTCACTTAAGGTCGAGGAAACAAGCATCAGACAGCCTCTAGAGATTACAACGTAGTCAGGAAGGAACTGAAGAATGGACTTCGGAGAGCTAGAATGGGGCATGATAAAGCCTTGGTGGGTAGGATTAAGGAAAACCCAAGGCATTCTATACTTGTGAGGAACAAGAGGATGGCCAGGGTGATGGTAGAGCTGATCAGGGATAGTGGAGGGAACTTGTGCCTGAAATCCAAGGAGTTAGGGGTGGTCCTTAGTGAATATTTTGCTTCAGTATTCGCTAGTGAGAAGACCTTGTCATTTGTGAAGACAGCATGAAACAGGCTGATATGCTCGAACCAGGTTGATGAAAAACATGAGGATAGAAAAGTCTTTAGGACAGATGGGATATACCCAAGGTTACTACGGGAAGTGAAGGAAGAGATTGCTGCACCTTTGGCAATGATCTTTGTGTCCTCACTGTCCACTGGAGTAGTACCAGATGATTGGAGGGTGGCAAATGTTATTCCCTTGTTCCAGAAAGGGAGTAGGGATAACCCTGGGAATTATAGACCAGTCAGTCTTACATCAACAGTGGACAGATTATTGGAGAGAATTTTGAGAGACAGGATTTATGATTAATTGGAAAAGCATAGTTTGATTAGAGATAGTCAGCATGGCTTTGTCAGGGTCAGGTCATGCCTCACAAATCTTACTGAATTCTTTTAGGATCTGACAAAACACATTGATGAAGGTAGAACCACAGCGGATGTGGTGTACTTGAATTTTAGCAAGGCGTTCGATAAGGTTCCCCATGGTAGGCTCATTCAGAAAGTAAAGAGACATGGGATACAGGGATGTTTGGCTGTCTGGATACAGAATTGGTTGGCCCATAGAAGACAGAGGGTGGTATTTGATGAAAAGTATTCAGCCTGGAATTCAGTGACCAGTGGTGTTCCGCAGCGATCTGTTCTAGGACCTCTGCTCTTTGTGATTTTTATAACTGACTTGGATGAGGAAGTGGAAGCGTGGGTTAGTAAGTTTGCCGATTGACACAAAGGTTGGTGGAGTTGTGGATAGTGTGGAGGGCTGTTGTAGGTTGCAGTGGGACATTGACAGGATGCAGAACTGGGTTGAGAAGTGGCAGATGGAGTTCAACCTGGAAAAGTGTGAAGTGATTCATGTTGGAAGGTTGAATTTGTATGCAGATCATAGGGTTAAAGGCACAGTTCAGGCCTTTTGGCCCACTATGTTCTGCTAACCTTTCATCCTACTCTAAGATCGAACTAACCTACATACCCTTTATTTTACTATCATCCATGTGCCTGTCCAAGGGTCACTTAAATGTCCCTAATATATCTGACTCTATTACCACTGCTGGCAGTGCATTTCACACACCCACCACTCAGTGTAAAGAATCTACCTCTGACATCTCCCTCAACCTTCCTCCTCTTCTTCTGATGGTGATAGCATCAAGCCTGCATTCAACTCAGACTCCAAGTTTCTGCGACAGTGGGTGGAGGGGAAGACCTTATGGTTTCCAACAGGCCTTCGAGCTGTTCTGAGGGGTCAGATATGTTTTGCTCCTGTCCTGTATGTGAGGGAACAGCTTTCAGGTTTGTCCAGGACTGTATCACCGACCTGAACTTTGTAAGTCACAGGAGCTGACCTCACATCAATTTCGCCTCGTACCCACATGGGGCCAGTATTATGGTTCTGGCACCAAACTTCGTCCCTCCTCTCTCACTTAGAGGAGGCAAGTGGCCAGCTTGGGCATTCCTGCTGCCATTTAACCCTCCCCACCAGGTCTGAGAATGTCAGGTGTGACCTGGTGCAGAGTCCTTTCCCCATCAGCAACTCTGCTGGAGCTGTTCTTGTTGTTGAGTGGGGGGTGGTCCCATAACCAAACAGGACGTGGGGCAGTTTGGTATCGGGTGATGCTGTAGGCTGCTTCTTTAATCCTACCTTCAATGTTTGGACCACTCTTTCCACCAGACCATTGAATGATGGATGGTATGGAGCTGTCCTTAAGTGCCAAATGCTGTTTGACTTTCGGAAATACTTAAATTTCCTGCTGGTAAATGATGTCCCATTATCTGTGATCAATACTGCGGGAGTTGGTGTATCACAATTGATGCTTGCAGCTTCTCAATTATCGTCCCTGATTTTGCCACATTTTCTAATGACAAAGCCGGTTGTAGTGCCTGTTTGAAGTCCAGCTGGGCTTTAGCTAGTCGACATTTCTGCATGGTCACGTCATTAATCCCACATACCAAATGGTCTCTCAGCATCTCATTCAAGCTTAATCCAAAATCACATGCCTCTGCCAATCATCTTAACCTCATCAAAAATTCCTTTATGGGTTCCCCCAGGTTGTCTAACAGCTGAATAAAACCAATAGCATCTCAGACTAAGAGGAGGTTTGGAGTCATAATATTCCTTAACCAACTCTTGTCAAGTCTTGGAATGTTTTAGTGTCTGGGGCCTCTGGGAAGGTTAAACTCCTTATAACCAAAATAGCTGTGGGTCTGCAAGCAGTCAGAAGGGTTATTCATTGCTTTTTCTCTGCCCTAACGTGATTTGCCTGGAAAACGTATCACATTCTTTCTACAAACTGGGCCAAGTCTTTGAAGACAGAATCGAACAAGTCAAACTTCCCAAATAAAGGCATGATGCCAGAAATACCTACCCCAACTCAAAGGTGGCTGTTGTGAGTTAACGCTCTTCAGGCACACCCTGTTTTTTCCCATTGCCACTGAAATAACAGCACAGAGGCCAATATCCCATTACCAAGTCATCCTTTATTTATTTGAGCACAGTAGGGGCTGTGGTCAGTCCCCTGGACTGAGGAGATTCTAAATCTCCAAATTTTAAAATTTTATTAAACAGTACAAAATACAGTTAACAATAAACAGAAAGCTGCAGTTCACAAAAAAGCCACTATGTACTGGGGGAAGGGCAGCAAAGCCAAACCCCAAACCCCATCGTTCAACCAATTTTCATGGAGATAAGGACAAACCTCAAATCCGACTTCCATTCATCACAACGATAACAGTAACAAACACAGGCAAGACAGTGCAATCAAATCAGAAACAGTGCCTAGAACACAGATCCAATATAGCTATTAAAAAAAAGGCACCTGACACCCGTCCACACCAGTCATCTGCCTTCCGGTCTCTGGCCACCCTGAATACTGATCTCCTGGTTTAATTTATTTATGTATTTACTTATTTATTTTTCTCTCACAGTGAACAGGATGCCTGACCCTCCTTTTTTTTTAACGGTTCCCCACACTACCGCCTGACAGCGATAGTGCTTATTTTTCCCCAGCACCCATGTCGTGTGTGTGCAGGTGTCGGATGCAGTGAGAAACAACAAGTGTGTAAATCTTTATTTACATTCCACCACCAGGAAGAAAGGATACACCTGAGTGGCCAGTGACAAGCAGTTCCCTTCTATCTCCTGTTTTTTTTTGTTTTTTCTTTTTTTTAACCTCCACACTACCACCTAATTGCGGTAGTGCTTATATTTTCCCCAGCATCCATGTTGTGTCTGGGCAGGTGTTAGACACAGTGAAAGACACAAGGTGTACAAAACTTTATTCAATTTCCACCACCAGGAAGAACAGAAACACCAAGGTGGCCAGTGACAAGCAGTGCCCTTCTATCTCCTAGTCAGCCAAGGCTGTCTGATTGGCCCAAGTTAACAACCCCAAACAAGGATCTCATAGTCAACAAGATCCAGCTGGTTCCAATCACTACACAACCTATATCAACACTCCTCTTGTGCATTCATCACTTGATAAACAGGTCTCTTCCCCTTCCTTTCAGAACCAGTATAGACTTCTTTCTATCCTCACCTTCCACCTCACCAGTTGCCACATACATTAGATCATACTCTGTCATTCCTGCCACCTCTAATATGACGCTGTCACCAAACATATTTTATTCTTCCTCTCCATTCAGCATTTCTTAGGTACTATTCCCTCGATCAGACTCTGGTCAATTATTCAATCTTCCTGAACACCCTCTCCCCTTCCTGATAAATCTTTGTGTGCAAGTACAAGATGTGCAATGCCTACCCTTTTACATGGTCTTTTCCCACTGTCCAGGGCCCTAAACACTACATCCAAGTGGACCATTGATATATTTGTGCTGTCAATAAGTCATGCTGGGTGGAATTCTATTCCTAGTCAAAGTGTGGAAGCAAGTAAAAAAGAGGGAAAGACTGGGAATAGGGGGGAGTGTTGTGTTATCCTGTAAGACTTCATTCTTCTTAGCTCATTAAATGTTCACAAGTGGGGATAAACGCCTAATTGTAGAGGCAGACGGGCAGCAAGATCTGCCCCCACAGAGACCATATAGGCTCTAACCTCTGGGCCCTATATATAAAAGGCACTCAGACTGCACTTCACTCTAGACAGCCCAGGAAAATCCCTTAACCACTGCTCATCATCTGCATCCACCTCTAGAGATGTTAGGGACCAGACAATCAGAGCCACCACACTTTAGCAATATCTTCTGAAGGTTGTCCATGACAGAAGGGGCATTTGCTTCCCAATGGATGGTAACAAATACCGTCCCTGACTGATGAAGGTAGGCTACTCAGAGGTAGCTACAGAGGTCAGTACCCATTGGCAGCTCATGAGAACCTGGCACCTCAAGAGGGTGAATCTATGTACCAGGGTACGTGCCTTTATCTACTCAGTGCTTCATGCTCCAATGAATGTGAGGTAGAATGGTAAGTATGCCACTCCAGAGGACTGTAACATGGGAGAATGGGTACCAGGCATCTCCGTTTGATGCCTCAGTGGTATTGCCCTTCACACATCTGCCAGGGTTCAGACTTAAGACATCAAAGAAACTGCAAGCCCCATGTTGTAGCTCATGCACTAGCAGATCATTGACCTGTCATCTCAATGAGGAGAACATGTACATATCAGATAGCTTTTCACCACAGGTTTGCATGGGACACTGACAAAACCACAAAAAGATGACTTTTGAGTTGAGCCCCTTTTGAGTTTAGCCCCAGCTGCCTGCTCCATTCAGGTTGTGTCACCCAGTGTAGCTTCCTCACTTAACAGGATTGTTGGCCAGGCAGATTTCATCCCTAGTACCGGGGTGGAACCTTACAGGGATCTGAGCAACGTGGGCTTTGGTGAGATGTGTGACAGAATTGGGCAAGAAATCAGCGAGGCTGGTCTCAAGGTTGGGAGCATCCTATTGAACCTCTTAAGCATGTGTGAGTGGCAAGGTGAGTTTCTTGCCAGACATTGGCATATTGCCATTTAAGGGGGATTATTATAATTTGTCAACTGCCACGACTCATCCCATTAATATTCAAATTCCTGTCTAACCAAACAGACCAAATTAGCTAAATGTCAAGAGTTAGAACATAGAACATAGAAAAGTACAGCACAGAACAGGCCCTTTGGCCCATGATGTTGTGCTGAGGTTTAATCCTAATGTAAAATATAGTAACTTAACCAAACTGCCCTCAACTCACTGCTATCCATGTGCATGTCCAGCAGTCGCTTAAATGTCCCCAATGACTCTACTTCCACTACCACAGCTGGCAACGCATTCCATGCATTCACAACTCTCTGTGTAAAGAACCTACCTCTGACTCTCGTTTATACCTTCCTCCTAATATCTTCAAACTATGACTCCTCGTACCAGTCAATCCTGCCCAGGGGAAAAGTCTCTGGCTATTGACTCTTTCTATTCCACTCATTATCTTGTATACCTCGATCAGGTCTCCTCTCTTCCTCCTTCTCTCCAGACAGAAAAGTCCGAGTTTATTCAGCCTTTCTTCATAAAGCAAGCCCTCCAGTCCAGGCAGCATCCTGGTAAACCTGCTTTGCACCTCCTCTAAAGCCTCTGTATCTTTCATATAGTAGGGTGACTAGAACTGGACACAGTATTCCAAGTGTGGTCTCACCAGGGATTTGTAGAGCTGTAGAAAAACCTCGCAGCACTTAAGCTCAATCCCTCTGTTAATGAAAGCCAAAACACCATATGCTTTCTTAACAACCCTATCCACTTGGGTGGCAACTTTGAGAGATCTATGTACTTGCACACCCAGATCCCTCTATTCCTCCACACTGCCAAGAATCCTGTCTTTAATCCTATATTTCGCATTTGAGTTCGACCTTCCAAAATGCATCACTTCGCATTTATCCAGGTTGAACTCCATCTGCCATTTCTCAGCCCAGCTCTGCATCCTGTCTATGTCACGCTGCAGTCTGCAGTAGCCCTCAATACTATCGACGACACTTCCAACCTTTGTGTCATCTGCAAATTTACTAACCCACCCTTCAACCTCCTCGCCCAAGTCATTTATAAAAACTACAAAGACCAGAGGCTCAAGAACAGAGCCCTGCGGGACCCCACTCAACACTGACCTCCAGGCAGAATACTTTCCATCTACAACCACTCTCTGCCTTCTGTCAGCCAGCCAATTCTGGTTCCAGCTAGCCAAATTTCCCTGTATATCATACTTCCTGAATTTATGAATGAGCCTACCATGGGGAACCCAATCAAATGCCTTGCTGAAGTCCATATACACCATATCCACTGCTCGACCATCATCGACCTGTCTTGTCACCTCCTCAAAGAACTCAATAAGATTTGTGAGGCACGACCTGCCCCTCACAAAGCCATGCTGACTGCCTTTAATCACACTATGCTTTGCCAAATAGTCATAAATCCTATCCCTCAGAATTCTTTTCAAAACTTTGCTGACCACAGATGTAAGACTGACGTAAGTTCTCAGTGTGGAAGTCACAGGGAGACATCAATTTGATGTTGGCTATGAGGACCATCCATGTTAAACATTGGGCACAAGCATCTCAAGGTGCATTCCAGTGATACCAGCCATCTGTACCCCATGTCTACAGGCATTGTTATCTGACATGTGCCAACCTTTAAAAACCTTCATGATGCATCTCTGCTGCACCTTGGGCTGTGCTGGCATCTATCATTGTAACATTGCTGCAATGACACTGTGCACCCAGGGACACGCACCCAATACAAGGCGTGAGCCAGGCTACATTTCCAAAAGGTTCACTTGCCGACTTAACAACATTTTCACAATGACCTCGCTGTCTTCGACCTCCTATATTCTAAAGAAACTGAACAGCAACTTAAATAAGTGTTGCATCTTCAATTTGGCTCCTCACAACCTCCAATGCTGAGTTAAACAATTTCAGATGAAAATAGCTGCTCCCTTTTTGTTCTGTTTTTATGAAAGATTCCTTCTCTCCAGATGCTGTCTGACCGGTTGTGTGTTTCCAGCAGTTTTTGTTTTTAATGTAAGTTTTGCTTATTCGGCTACTTCCTAAAATCATTTTTTATTTCCACCAGTTTATTATATGTTTGTTAAGGTGAAGGATACTGGTTATTTTTCATTCTTTCATCATTATACAATGCTGCCCCAGATCACATAAAATGCAGAACAAAGTTTTCTCTACTTTCTGCAAGCAATGAATCAACTTAAAAGGTTATAAGAGCAACTCTTATTGAACTAATGTGACACTTTTATTTTGCACATTAGCTGAGCTTTGACCTATGTGAAAGGGATTGCTAATTTAGTGTGAAATATGGACAGTTTTATGTTGTAGACTTACAGCTAGTAAGAATTGAGTTGACATATGTTTCATGTGTCTCCTTTATAGCCAGCAGAAAATGATTCTCATCCTCTCAGGCTGTATTAGATTTTATCCATGTCTGACTGTGAAATTATTCTAACTCAACTCAGCACAGCAGACAATCCAAATTGCTTTTAATCCCTGTTAAGATTCTAGGTCTAAAAGTATTTGACCATTTGTAGAATTTAATTTACTTAAAAGTACCTGATATACATTTCATTTGAACCAGCAAAAATGTTCGCTGGAACAAAATTGCCAAAACATCATTTCTTAAGTCAAAATGAATTCGTTGTGTCATCATCATTAAGTTAAATGGACCAGGAAAACTGGCAATGAGGTGGCTCATTCAAATGAGGAAATGTATATCTATGTAAGGGAATCTTTTCATAGCATTGCTTAAAGGTACACCAACAGTCATGCTGAGACATCTTTGAAGAATGAAATTGAATAGTTTGCTCACTGGTTTACAATGTTTCTAATAGCAGGAAGGACAGCTGAGTTGTGAGCATCATGCCTGTTCTTTTGCTTCACACAAATCATCTGGAAGAGGGCACTGTTGGTATGATCAGCAAGTTTGCAAATGACATGAAGATTGGCGGAGTAGCAGAAAGCATAGAGGACTGTCAAAGAATAAAGGAGAATATAGATAGACTGGAGAGTTGGGCAGAGAACTGGCAGATGGAGTTCAATCCATCCTCAAATGTGAGGTGATGCAATTTGGGAAGTCTAATTCTAGAGCGAATTATACAGTAAATGGAAGAGCCTTGGGAAACGTTGATGAGCAGAGAGATCATTTCAAAGTTCATGAATTGATACCACCCATTGATATGAATAGATATGCTCAGATAGCTATGTCACTGTAAGCAATTTTCACCCATCCACTGGGACAAATAGGAATGGGAGAATGATCAGATTACCTATTTATTTTGTGATGTCGATTGAGGGATATGTATATAGTCGAAGGGTGTGGTGCTGTAAAAGCACAGCTGGTTAGGCAGTATCCTAGGAGCAGGAGAATCAGTGTTTCAAGCATAATCTCTTTATCAGGAAGAGCCCTTCCTGATGAAAGGTTATGTTTGAAACATTGATTCTCCTGCTCCTCAGATGCTGCCTGACCTGCTGTGCTTTTCTAGCACCACACTCCTCTACTCTGATCTCCAGTATCTGCAGTCCTCACTCTCTCCGTGGATATATATGTTGGCCAGACTCTAGAAATAACTACCCTGATCATCTGAAAAGAGGGGACAGAAAGCCTTTTACAACTATCTGAGCAGGAATATAGTGCCTCAGTTTAATGTTGAAAAACCTAATTCATTAAGTTTGGTACCAACAACAGTGCAGCACTCCAAATGTCAGTTTTGATTTGCATTTAAGCCCTGGAGTGGGATTTGAGATCAGAAACATAACACTCAGATAACAAGCCTGACCAACTAAGCCCTAGCTTAGTGCTGTCCAATAGATCTTGATCATTCACCTAATTTTCTGAATAGCAAAACACTTTAACTTCAAAATCAAACATAACAGAAATATATTTTTGTTTCATTGCTTTAAAGAGTAAATTCTAGTATTTTATGAGATATAGATTTGTGTGGAGGTATATTCTACATGATTCAGAAATGCAATATGCCTTTGGATAGAACCTCTTAATCAAGATTACTTCTCAAGAGGATCTTGTTGATTGTTAGGCAGACTTTGAAAGGAGGGCCATCTCCTTAATCTTCAGCACAATGAGGTACTTCAACAGCAAGAAAACCTGACTGGAGGTTTGCTTTTGCACTTCCTGTTTGGCAAATCCTCCATCTGTCAAGTTTCATCTCACAATAGCAGGATGAGATCTTTAAATGGACATTAGTTATCTACTTAAGAAAACAGAATTAGTGGAGTTAAGGAAGGAGATGACAAGACAGTCAAGAAGTCCTCTTCTCCAGATTTTATTTAGAAGAGATGGAAAAGCAGCTAGGTCTCCAAATGCTATGCATTAAACAATTAAATGGTCTTCCATCACTAAACTCAAATCAGAGGAGGGCATTAAATTCCACCCAGTAACTTGTAGAGTTTGAGAAGAAAGTTTCAAGCTTCCCTGTCTGACTTGTTAGTTGTAGTGAGCAGAACCAGGTGGATCTTGTTGACTATGAGATCCTTGATTGGGGTTATTAATCTGAGCCCAGCAGGAAACCCTGGCTGACCAATATAAATGGTGACATAGAATTCCCCTCAGTCCAGGGGACTGACTCTTAGCTGGCTGGCCATGGCCAGTGTACAGTGCACAAGTGAATAAAGGGTGACTTGGTCATAGAGTTATAGAGTCATAGAATGTACAGCACGGAAACAGACCCTTTCCCATCCAGATACCTTTTAAATGTTGCAATTGTACTAGCCTCCACCACTTCCTCTGGCAGCCTATTCCATGCACATACCACTTTCTGAGTGAAAATGTTGCCCCTTAGGTCTCTTTTATATCTTTCCCCTCTCACCCTAAACCTATGCCCTCTAGTTCTGGACTCCCACACCCCAGGGAAAAGACTTTGTCTATTTATCCTATCCATGCCCCTCACAATTTTATAAACTTCTTTAAGGTCACCCCTCAGCCTTCAACGCTCCAGGGAAAACAGCCCTAGCCTATTCAACCTCTCCCTATAACTCAAATTCTCCAACCCTGGCAATATTTTTGGAAGCCTTTTATGAACCCTTTCAAGTTTCACAACATCTTTCCGATAGGAAGGAGACCAGAATTACATGCAATATTCCAACGTTGGCCTAACCAATGTCCTGTAGAGCCACAGCATGACTCCCAACTCCTGTACTCAATACTCTGACCAATAAAGGAAAGCATACCAAATGCCTTCTTCACTATCCTATCTACCTTCGACTCTACTTTCAAGGAGCTATGAACCTGCATTCCAAGATCTCTTTGTTCAGCAACTCTCCCGAGGACTTTACCATTAAGTGGACAAGTGCTGCTAAGATTTTCTTTCCCAAAATGTAGCAGCTCACATTTATCTAAATTAAACTCCACCTGCCACCTCTCAGCCCATTGGCCCATCTGATCAAGATTCTATTGAAATCTGAGGTAACCTTCTTCGCTGTCCATTACACCTCCAATTTTGGTGTCATCTGCAAACTTACTAACTATAACTCTTATGCTCACATCCAAATCATTCATATAAATGATGAAAGTAGAGGGCCCAACACTGATTCTTGTGGCACTCCACTGGTCACAGGCCTCCAGTCTGAAAAAACAACCCTCTACCACCACCCTCTGTCTTCTACCTTTGAGCCAGTTCTGTAACAAACGGCTAGTTTTCCCTGTATTCCATGAGATCTAACCTTGCCAACCAGTCTCCCATGGGGAACCTTGTCGAACGTCTCACTGAAGCCCATATAGATTACATCCACCACTCTGCCCTCATCAATCCTCTTTGTTATTTCTTCATAAAATTCAATCAAGTTTGTGAAACATGATTTCCCAAGCACAAAACCATGTTGACTATCCCTAATCAGTCCTTGCCTTTCCAAATACATGTACATACTGTCCCTCAGGATTCCCTCCAACAACTTGGCCACCACCAACGTCAGGCTCACTGGTCTTTAGTTCCCTGCCTTGTCCTTACCACCAATCTTAAACAGTGGCACCACGTTAGCCAACCTCTAGTCTTCCATGGTGGACAACCAGCCTTTGTGCATTTATTTCATTAGTATTCTCAAAAGACTAACAGTGCATTGCATCATTTATGTATCTGGTCACTAAGCAAATCTATTGAGTCCTGTTATTCATTTGAAACAGCAAAAATATTTAAATGTGTGCCAATATCCCAGAAAGGGCAGGTATAATGTGTCCAATCTTGGTATGCCACAGTCAAAATGCACTGATTTTCTGGCTTTGTGAAAGTATTTTTTCTTGGGACATGATTGTTTTTAATTTATAGATCGATCACTTGATAGACTTGGAAGGTGATGAATCAAAGTGAGGTGATTTACTGCAGCTTATTCAAGCTTTGGTGATTTCAAAATTCCAATTTTTTTTCAGTTAGTAATTAAAGGTGAAGTCTCTCCATTTTAGTTATCCTGAGCCACTCTTGCAGCTGATTCTGCTGTAACGTTCCAAGGAGCTTGGGTGCATCATTAAAACAGAATTTGAATTAATTCTCAGCTGCAATTTCCTGCACTTCATATCCTCCCTTTGTCAAGACTTCTTAGGCAGCACCTTCCACACCCAGAATCACTACCGTCTCAAAGGACAACAGTAATGGGTACGTAGGAACCATCTCACTTCCAACGTTTCCTCCAAGTCACTCACTATTTTGGAAAAATATTGCCGCTCCTTCAGTGCCACTGGACCGACATTCTAGAACCCACTCCCTAATGGCATTGTGAGTCTACTCACACAAAGTAAATAGCAGCAGTTCACCACTACTTCTCAAGGGAAAATAAATGCTGGCTCATCCAGTAATGTCCACATCCAATAAATGAATAAAATACCTCGGGCAATACGAACTGCCATATTGGCTTAGGCTGCCCAGGAGCTTATGGGGTGCATCTGAAACAGGCATTAGGCCCTTTGAACATGCAGGTGTGACTATCCCTGATGCCTGATTTAGCACCAGGACAGGAGACTTGGCAGGTCAGCTGCTGGACCCGGACTAGCTCATGATTCCCCAGTCTGTCTGTAAGCTAAGCCCCGCAAAAATAAAATGTTTTGAAGAATTTTCCTCCGGAATCCAGAATGGCAAGTATACCACTCCTAGTTGCACTGAACCACTAGTTTTCCCAAAGTGTTCCCTCCTCATTATCCTTCCCCATTCCAAACATCCCACTGTTACTAGCAAGTCATTGCTGGCAAGGCCGGTGACCTCAATGTGGTCTCAACAGCGAACCACCCATAAGGGAGGCTACAAATGCTAACAGATTGAATCAAATTATACAGTGAAGTCCAAGGCCATGTTTTGCAGGCCCTGGGCCTATCCAGTTCAGGTGTATGTCAGAAGCTTGATGCGCCTTCCTGATTAATGTGTAAGACATGGAACAAGAGAAACTGGGACAGATGAAAAATCATTTCATACTTGCACTGATACTTCTGCTAAAATTACCTTGATAAAATTCATCTCCACAAGAGATTGGCATTAATGTTTTTTTCATTCATAAACTTAACAGCCTAAGATTTTCTAACCATTTCAACCTTAACTGAGTTAAAGGAGACTCCAAAGGATAGCTTTTAGAAAGAGGGGAGATGGCAGAACATTGAGTTTAAATTAAATTTAATATTTGTTCAAGGAGTGTTGAAAGAGGTATGCAATGTTTTCTTTATCTCCTTTATTGATTACTTTTGTGAATGAGCCACTAGGTGAAAAGATTAGTCTTTGATTAAATACATGCCTCTGGGAGAAAGTCAGCATAAGATATAAATTTGCCGACAACAGTGGATTTCACTCACACGGATCTGAAATGTAGCTTTCAAATTCTTATGTCATATGGTCCCTTGAGCCTGTTCTGCCATTTAATTAGGTAGTGGCTGATCTGCAGCACAACTCTGTCTGAAATCAAGGATGTGGGCATCAGTTGCGAATGTGGAGTTGAGTTTAAAGTTCAGCCAAGATTTTATTGAAAGATGGTGCAAGCGAGAGGGGCTGAATGGCCTCCTCCTGATCCTTTCTCTTATGTTATTAAGTTCTTACTCAGATTTCTACCATATTTTGTTGAGAAACACCTCTAGATGTCCCTCCAGCTGCTGTTTCTATTTTGAATGTGAGTATATATATGTATATATTTGCCTATTCTTAAATTGTTTAATTCTAATTTTGAATATGGGCTGGATTTTCATCGTACAAGTAGATAGCTGGAGTAAGGAAATTTCCTGGCCTGAGTGCATTTCTGCCAGGAGGTCAGGTTTTTATTCTGGGGAGCAGGTACCAATTGGAGCTGGACTCACCAACAGCAGGCAGAGGCAGGCTGGTTAAAGGGCCCACCTCAGTGCCCATCTGCAATGAAAGCAATAACAAAGAAAACAGCACTCAGGCCTTCATCCGTCACATCTCCTCACCAAGCTTTGCATTTTGGCTGAGGGCCCAGGCAGCCACTGGTCTGGTGAGACAGCTGCACTCATGGGAAGAAAAAAAACCTGCATGCTTGCCAACTCTTTCTCTTAGAATTATTTCTCAATTGCTTAATTTATAAAAGATGAAGAGGTGCAGATTTTGTGAGTGATGCTGTTTGATTGACAGTTTTATGGGGCAGTACTAAAAGTAGTTTATGAAAGAAAGTTGTGAAAAGCTTTGTTACAATATGATACACTGGATCTATACAGAACGTGTACTAGATGCATGAGTATGGAAGTGCCATAGGTTACTATGAAGGGTATAAAGGACCATGGGGTGACAGTGCAGAGGCTTAGGTTGGCATTGAGGGGTGTGGGTAAGGTATTTTGAAATTACCTTTTCAGAGGTGACTTCATCCAGACTCCAATGAGAAGCTGCAAATTACTTCTTGAAAAGTTGTCCTGAGTCAACAGAAAGTATAGGGGGGTAAGAATGGAGGGAAGTGGGGGGTGCGGTTGCTGGTTTTGGGCAAAGTTCTCTGTTGCTTCAGTAATCCAGCCCTATGTAACTGCTTCACTGGTTTTTCCCACTGGAGAAAATTGTTTTGCTGCATTTACGTTATTAAATTAAATTTTTAGGCTTTAGCATTGGCTTATGGTAACTTGTAGGAGAAAGTGAGGACTGCAGATGCTGGAGATCAGAGCTGAAAATGTGTTGCTGGAAAAGCGCAGCAGGTCAGGCAGCATCCAGGGAACAGGAGAATCGACGTTTCGGGTAAAAGCCCTTGTATGGTAACTTGTACATGAAAAAAAGCTCTTTGTAACAATTAGGTTCCTAGTCTGTCACCATGAAGAAAATATTTGTTTGTGATTGTTATAGCCAATTCTTATACACTTGATCACATTCAACTCTATTTACCATTGTTTTTCACACTCATTTCACCTGTCATTTTCTGGTCTTATCATGAGTCAACTCATTTTTCTTGATATTTGGGGGCTATTTTTTGAATATGGAGCTACTTTCTCATTCTCTCTAACTTCTTTATCAGGTGATGCAGTCATGTAGTATTCATACCTTTTGCATTTCTGTTGATATATGGAGCCTTTGATCTGACTCAGAAGCAGCATTAGAATAATTTGTCAATATCCTCAAAAATTGTAAACTCAACTTAAAACCATAACACACAAGGAAAATGCTAATATCCTTGGCACCACAGTATTTAGTTTTGTACAAGCTAATACACATGAAATAACAAAAAGAAAAATCAAAAATACTGATACACACATTTCTGTACATGGAATGTTATCACCCTGAAAGTAATTTCTTCAGATGGGTGAGCTACTGTGTTACCATCACACATGTACAAGTCTGAAGCATTTTAACCATCCCACATCTCAATCCCAGATCTAAATGTAACTATCCATCACCTCAATAATTTGAAGTTTTCTTCCCATTGAGAGAAGCATTTCTTTGGTGACAAGTCTGAAACTGTTCCCTCTACTTTACAACCCCCACCTCCCCAAAACCCTTGCAACTTCCCTCTTTCCCACACCCTCTCACACCTTTTTTTCACCTCACTCCCCCTGCATTCTTCTCCTTCTATCTCATATCTCTTGCAACTTTCATTTCCTTCCACTGCCCTTTTGCAGTCTCCTTCTCCTAATTCATCCCAAAACCCTCCTGCTTCCTCTTCTCATCCCTGCCGTCTTCTGGCTGTTACCCCACTTTGGACTCAGCAGATGAAACTCTCAGATTCAGCGAAAGTAAATATTGTTAAGTTGCTTTTGTCCACTTTAAAGCTGCATTAAGGAAAGTTAAGATGCCTAGCTTCTCCTTTCTAAAAGAAAACATGCTAAATTTTCTGCTTGGCTCTAAAGGTATGTCAGGGAAGCTTGGTCCCACTAAATGGTCTAAAGTTTATAAGGAATTTTAGATGCTACTATCAGTCTGGATGACCACATCTTCAGGAAGTGCCACAGGTCTGATCAGCTTGAGTATCAGATTTTGGAGCTTGAGTGTCAAATGAAGACACATCGGGTGCAGAAATGGTTCCAGGTTGGTGTGTTGTCCAGGGCCAGTGTCAAAGATCGCCCAGAACAGCTGCAGCGCATCTTGAAGAGAAAGTGAACAGTGGTACCAATGACATAGATATAAAGAGAGATAGGGTCCTGTAATGAGAATTTAGAGAGCTAGGAAGCAGATTGATAAGCAGAATATCAAAGTTTGTAATCTCTGAATTACTCCCAGTGCCATGTGCTCATGCGTATAGAAATAAAAGGATAGAGTGGATGAAGCTTTCCTGAAGAGGAGAAGCAGGATGGAATTCTTAAGATTGCTGGATCATTGGGTCAGTTCCAGAGAAGGAACAGAGCTGTTAAAGCCTGATTGGTTGCATCCAAACTGTAACAGGAAACAAAGTGGTAGTGGTGGGGGAGGCAATACGAATTGTTAGTGCTGGTGGTGGAGTTTAAAGTAATGTGGCTGGGGATGGAATACAATATGGAAATAGAATAGTTGGTGACAGACATAAAAATGTAGAAGAAGAGGGCAGAGCTAGATTGTACTGTGAAATAAGTTAAGCAAGAAAGGTGATTGAGGAACAATGGCATACATTTAAGATAATAGTTCATATGTCACAATAAAGATATATTCCACAATAAAGATATATCCCAGTGAGAAAGAAGTATGTGTTAAATGGGACAAACTGACGGTAGTTAACCAGGGAAGTTAAGGGCAGCATTAAATTGAAAGAAAAAAAACATATAATGTAGCAAAGATTAGTAGAAAGTCAAAGGATTGGAAAAGTTTCATAAATCAGCAAAAGATGACCAAAAATTCATAAAGATGGAGGAGATAAACTTTGAGGATTTATTTGCATGTGATATGAAGACAGTCAGTAAGAGCTTCATTAAATATATAGAGGAACATTATCTCCTTAGAGCATGAGGCTGGGAAGATAATAATGGGGAATAATAATAACAAGAAAGTGGCAGAAGGGTGGAATGTGCTTTGAATTAGTTTTTACAGTAAAAGACATGAATTCTGAAAATACTAAATATTCAAGGAACTAAAGGAGGAGTAAAATAAATATAATAACTATCAGTGGAGAAAATGTATGATGGAAACTAATGGGGCTAAAAACTGATATGTTCCCTGGACCTAATGGTTACATCCTAGGATATTAAAAGAAGTAGATACAGAGGTAGTGGGTGCACTGCTAGTAATTTTTTAAGAATCATTAGATTCTGGAAAAAGTCCCAGAGGATTGAAAAACTGCCAACATAATGCTATGTTGGAAAAAAAAATCAGATAATGATAGGCCGGTTAACTTAACACCTGTTATTGTAAAACGTTAGACCTTATTATAAAAGCTGTAACAGTACTGTATTCAGCAATGCATAATGTCCTTAAGAAGAGTCGGCCTGGCTTTATGAAGGTAAAATCATGCCTGTTAAACTTATTAGAAATACTTGAAGAATTAACAAGCAGAATAGGATGTTATATATTTGCATTTTCAAAAGACATCTTATAACATACCACAAGTTATACTATTTAATATGACAAAAGCTAACCAATAGAAGACTTAGAGAAATGAGCAACCTTGGCAACCATCTATAGGAATCCATGCTGGGATTAAAACTATTTACATTATATGTGAAGAAGAATAGAGGCAACCTTATTGAAACATACAAGTTTCTTAGGGGACTTGACAAAGTAAATCTGGAAAGATTGTTTCACCATTTGAGAGAGTCTGGGACCAAAGGGTATAACCTCAGAATAAGGAGTTGCACATTTCAGACTGAGACATGGGGGAATTTCTTCTCTTAGAAGGAGGGCTCTAGAGTTGGATCATTAAATATATTCAGGGTTGAGATAGTCAGTAAAGAAATGGGGAAAAGGCTGGAAAGTGGAATTGAGGATTGTGTGATCTCTTATGATCTCAATGAGTGGCAAAGTAGACACAATGGGCTGAATGGCCCACTTGTTCACCTTTGTCTGATCATGTTTGGTAAAAATCCAAGTCAATCTGGCTACATAGTCAGATTAAAACACAAGGGAGTCCAACAAAGTTGATTAGTATTAATTTTAATTTAAACAGTCTTTTCAGTCGAGGATGATGATGAACACATCGAGATATGATGTTTGTGCTATAATAGTGATGTGGTTGGGAGAGAGGTGCAGGACTGACAGCTCAATACTCTAAGGTATAGAATCTTCAGGCAAGGCAGGGAGCCATGTAAATGAGAAGGTGTGTCACAATATTGACCAAGGAATCAAATATTGTAAAAAGTCAGGGTGGTAACTCAAAAGGCTCTTCAAGTGAGGACATACAGAAAGAACTTAAACACAAAAATCAGTCAATCACATTGCTGAGAGTGTACTATAGACTGCCACACAGCCAAGGAGACACAGAAGGGCAGACATGTCGACAAATTTCAGAGAAATGTGAAAAGAATAGATTTCAACTTCCCTAATATTAACTGGGATAATAAAGTGTGAAAGGCTTTGAGGGGGTGAAATTCTTAAAATGTATCCAGAAGAAAGCCAGCATGTACAAGAGATGGATCAGTGTGGTATCTAATTCTCAAGAACAAATCCAGGCAAGTGGTAGCACTATTAATCGGAAATTATTTCAGTCAGAGTGACCATAACTCAGTAAGATTTATGGTAGTCAGGGAAAAGGCCAAAGATAGAGCAGAACTAAAGATTTTGAACTGGGCTGGGGAGGCCAATTTTAATATGATAAGATGAGATCTGGCCATAGTGGATGGGGAGCAGCTGCTTACTGGTAAATCTACATTGGAGCAGTGGGAGACTTTCAAAAAGGGAATCGCAAAAGGGAGGACTAACATTTTCCTGCAAGGGTAAAGAGTGAGAACAAAAATTGATGAGAACCCTCAATATCAAGAAATGTAGGTGATTGAAGAAGGAAAGAAAGGGAGGTGTATGATAAAAACTAAGTGCTCAATGGGAGAAGTCCTGGATAAGTATAGAAGGTGTGTAGGGGTCACTTAAAACAAGAATTGAGGAAGTGAAGAGGAGAAATGAAGACACTGGCAGGTAAAATAAGGGAAACCCCAAGGCATTTTAAAAGGATATTAGAAGCAAGAGGGTAACCAGAAAAAGAGTAGAGCTTATTAGGAACCTTAGTAGCAACTGTGTGTGAAGCTGGAAGATTTATGTGAGGTTTTAAAAGAGTTCTTTGCATCTGTATTCACGATGGTGAAGAAAAATGTGGACATTGAAATGATGGAAGAGGCCATATAGATGAACAAATTTCATTTGAAATTGAGGAAGTACCAGAGGTTTGAGTGGGCTTAAAATTGGAAAGTTTCTCAGGCTCAGATGAGATCTATCCTTCCCCAATGCTGCGGGAGGCAAGGAAGAAAATTGCAGAGGCCTTGACATGGGTTTTCCAATCCACTATGGACACAGCAGATGTGCTAGAGACTGAAGGGCAGCTACTGTTGTATGATTATTCGAGAAGGGTGGTATGGATAAACCAGGGAACTAAAGGTCACTGAGTTTAATATCAGTGATAGGAAACTATTGAAAAATTCTGAAGTACTGCATTAATCTCCACTTGGGGAGACAAAGATTAATCTAGAATAGTCAGCAGGGCCTAGTTAGGGTGGATCATATCCGACAGGTTTAATTACGTTTTTGAGGAAGTGAGTAGATGTATGGAAAAGGGTTAATGCAGTGGATGTTGTTTATATGGATTTTGGGGAAGTTTTTGACAAGTCTTGCACGGGACACTGGTCAAGAAGCTAACAGCCAATGGGATTAAGGGCAATTTAGAAAATTGGATTCAGAATTGGCTCAGCAGGCAGAAGAAGTTGGTCAAAGGGTGTTTTCTGACTAGAGGTTTCTGTCCAGTGGCATATCAAAAGGTTTGGTGCTGGGTAGCTCACTGTTTATAGCTATACATTAATGATTCCAACGTGAATATAGCAGGTCTCATCAGTAAGTTCACTGGTGACATGGGGTGGCTTAAGTGATGTCAGCAAACCACATGGATTAACGGGAAACAGGCAAAGTTGTTAAAAAGCATTGTAGTGGCATTTTCCAGGGTAATGGATTTTCCAGGCAATGCATTGTCTGTAATTTGTTAATACATGGAAGAGGATGCATAGCAGGAGGACAATGTGTCCTGAGATGACATGTGAAGTCACCCATTGAATACCTGAGGTCTTCCATGGGCAGTGCCTTGTTCTTGCAGAAACAGTTCATTGAGGTTGTTGTCGTGGATGTGCTCAAAGTGAAGAAATGCCTGCTTGCTCCTTTGCTCTGTATTTTTTTAATGCGGCCGCTTTCAGTAGAATCCTCATGGCAACATTCAGATCCCGGTATTTCTCTCCCTACTTCCTTAAGCAATGGAATAGCTGTTACAATTTTTCAATCCAAAAGCACAATTCCTGAATCTTGTGAAAGCTTTGTAAAAACACATCGACAATGTTCTATTTTATTTATTTTAATGATCTGCGGTGAAAACTGTCAGACCAGATAGATGTGTTTCCTCCATTATCTTTTTAAAATACGCTAAACGCTGAAAGTTTTAAACTTATATTTAGTATCATTTTGGTTTCTGGTATCATTATGTCCTCATCCCGTGAATCTATAAAAGCAGAGACTCAAGACTGTAAGTGCCTGAGAATCTGAGTTGCTCTTGAATATCTGAACTAAGCAAATCAAATTTCTTGCTATTAGCCAAGTATCAATATTCTGAAGATGAACACTCTATTGTCTTCTCCAGCTGGTTCCCACCCACTTTGCAAGGCAGGATCTTCACACAGAAACATAATAGTTTCCCCTTCAGTATAGCATGCTAAATAGGTAACTGTCAAAATCACTTCTTAAACATGTTAGTGGGTTGTGGTGCACAGTTTGATATGTCATCAAATCCATTGTATCTTATTAGAGTCTGATTGCTATAGAATGTTCCTTGATTGATCTGAATGCAATGTCACCCTCTTGCTATTTTTACCTGGAGCTCCACTACAGTACAATTTCTCTGAAATTCTGTTGCAGATGTTATCCATCTAAATTGGGAGACAGCGTATAATAATTTTGGAAATCTAGAATCTATTTATAAAGTTCTATATCTTCATTCAATGCTGAGACTCTCTAACTTTGATTATACGGTATGAATAGGCACTTGGTAATGCAGAATTTGGATTTGCTGAAAAGAAAGGATGTTTTTTTTTAGATTACTTACAGTGTGGAAACAGGCCCTTCGGCCCAACAAGTCCACACCGACCCGCCGAAGCGTAACCCACCCATTCCCGTACATTTACCCCTTTACCTAACACTACGGGCAATTTAGCATGGCCAATTCACCTGACGTGCACATCTTTGGACTGTGGGAGGAAACCGGAGCACCCGGAGGAAACCCACGCAGACACGGGGAGAATGTGCAAACTCCACACAGTCAGTCGCCTGAATGGGGAATTGAACCCGGGTCTCTGGCGCTGTGAGGCAGCAGTGCTAACCACTGTGCCACTGTGCCACCCACATGTTGCCGTGTTGCCAAAGCTTTCTCATAGTTTTGCAATCTTAACCTTAACCCAGCAGGATAAATGCAAGAGTGACATTTATAACAGATAAGGAAGATAGGGTGCTGATTTGTCAGCAGCTAGACTCTGATTGGCCATGGCATTGCCATGGAGAAAGCACAGGCTCCACAATTGCCCAGGTAATTAAAAAGAATCAGTAATGGGGTTTCATAGCTGAGGGGTGGGGAGACTGTGGGAAGTGAGATATAGAAGGCCTTACCATTTTTTGTTGTAACTGGATTGAAGTCTTTGAGCACAGAGTTGGGCCTTTTAAATGGCTTACCTTGGCATCCAGCCATCATTGTGACTGGCCCTGAACTCTCTGTGACATAGTGCATGGATCACCTGCATCAAAACGAATACAAATCCCGTTTTGAGTCACAGACCCCTGAGGTGGGAGTACTGAGATGGGAAATGTTCTCATTTGCATACCTGTCTTAAAGATGAAAATTCAGACAAATAATTGTAAAGGGATGTAGATAGGTAAGTAGGCAAGAATTCGGCCAATGGAATATGATGTGGAAAAATGGGAGTTTGTCTATTTTGGCAGGGAGAGTAAAGCAAAAATTTATTTCAATAGAGAGAGACTGTAGAATTCTGTGATACAAAGGGACCTGGCTGTCTTCGTTTTAATGGATGTTACTCACCAGACCACTATTTATTGCCCATCCTTCATTGCTCTGGAGATGATGAACTCCCTTCTTAAATCACTACAATCTTAAAGCGTAGGGACATATAGAACACTGCTGGGAATCACAGAAAGTCAAAATGCTGGCACGGTTACTAGTTAGGAAGGCAAATAGAATATTGGCCTTTACTGGAATGGATTGGAGTATAAAAGTAGAAATGTTCTTGCTATGTCTTAACAATACATTGGTCAGACTTTATCTAGATACCTGGAGTACTGTGTGTGGTTTCTGCCTCCTTGTTTAAGGATGGATTTATTTTGTTGGAAGCAGTTCAGGGATGGTTTATTAGACTGAGCCCTGGGATAAAGGTGTTGTCCAATGAGGAAGGGTTGAGAAGGTTGAGCTTTCTCAAGATTAGAGTTGTTATTACAAGAGGTGATCTTATGAGACCTGAAGTGGCTGTAGATGTTGAGAAGATGTTTTCTTCTTTTGGTATATCTAGAACTGGGGACACAGGTCAAAATAAAGGTTTTCCTATTAAGGTGGAGATGAGCAGGATTTTCTTTTCTCAAAGAGTCATTTTTCTGTGGAATTCTATTCCAAAGTGATTCATGGAGATGAGTCACTGTGCATATTCAGGCTGAGTTGGACAGAATTTTGATGGACAAGGGAGATACAGGTTATTGGGCTAGGGACAGTGAGGTATGGAGGTAGGGGCAGGCAGGAAGATGGAGTTAAGGCCACAGTCATTATCATACTCAATAATAGACACATTAAGTTCAATGGTCCCAAAAGTTTATTTTTATTGTCATTATCTGATGATCTTATTGTCAAGCAAGTATGTTTTAGGAATGTTTTAAAGGAGAAAAAAGGAGTTAGAGACAGAGAATGTACTGTGGACAAGTACATATTAGGGCGAAATATTGATATCAGCAGTTCTCCCTGCTGTATGAAATAATACAGTGAGATCTTTTACATCTGCCTGAGTAAGCAGTTGGAAACTTAGTGTAACAGCCCATCTGGAAAAGTTGCTCTAACCTTGATAAGACACATGTCTTAGTGTGAGCCTGGTCCTATGACCTGCTGACACAGTTGAGAATTCAACCAATAAACTAGAGGTTCAATACTTGAATACATTGGGCAGCAATAAAAAGCCAGAGAAAGCACTGTGATGCCCCTTATTGCGAAGGCCCCATTTCATTAAGACCCAATCAGGCAGTTAACTGGACAGAAGTGAACCTGCCCCAGGATGAGCAATTCTCAGTTGCTGGCCAATCAGAGGTCAGCAGCACATTGTTGCACAACAGCAGCACCGGGGAGATAGTGGCTCCTACTGGTACTACATCAATTTAAAGCTTTGGATCAAGGAAGAATCCAGGTGTAGCCAATGACTGGAAGGGATTCACAGTTTGAGGACTCGATTGGAAGGAGGTCAACTGCCCCACCCTTGACGGTGCCATGCAGAATCACCAGGGGTTTATGAAATCCAGCAGAGTTTGATGAGATCCTTAAGTGGACATTTATCTGGCCGTAGACAAAATGTCACTCTTGGTTTCTCCTGCTGCCGATTTAATAAAGGCAATGACAGGAATGCAGTGCTGTCCCATTTTTCACCCCCACCATCAACTCAATTAGATGACACCTCCCATCACACAATTTAAAATGGGAAAATTGGGTATACTGGGACTATATTCATTGGAATTTAGAAGAATAGGCAGGGGATCTTATAGGAACATAGAAGATTATGAGGGAAAGAGATAAGATGGACATAGAGAGGATGTTTCCACTGGCAGGTGAAACTAGGCCAAGAGGGTACAGCCTCAAAATTAAGGAGAGTGGGTTTAGGACCAAATTGAGAAGGAATTCTTCACCCAGAGGGTTGGCACATGTGGAATTCACTGCCCAGTGAAGCAGTTGAGGCTTCCTCCTTGAATGTTTTTAAAGCTAAGATGGATATTTTTCTGATCAGTAATGGAATTAAGGATTATGATGAGAGGGCAAGTAAGTGGAGCTGAGGACACGAAAAAATCAGCCATGATCGTATTGAATAGTGGAGCCAGCTCGAAAGGCTAGTGGCCTATTCCTGCTCCTGGTTCTTATGCTCTTATGAAAAGCATTAAGCTCCACCCATAATCTAGACTGACACTTCCGTGCAATGCTGAGTGAATGCTGCATTTCAAAGTTGGTGTCTCATTGATACAACATTAATTTCAGCCCTGAACCATTATATACTAGTTTTAAAAGATTCCCACTTTCCACATTTAGACTTACCTGCAAGTAGCTGCTCCTAGTCTATGTTTGCCAGATCCTGTTGAATTATATTAAAATTGGCCTTCACCCAATTTAGACATTTCTGCACTATCCTTATTGCTTTCCATAAGGACTTTGAAACCTAGAGTGTTATGGCACTATACCCAAAGTGCTCGCCCACTGTCACGTCATCCACTTGACCGGCTTTAGCATTTTCCCATTTCTATCTACCTACAGGCACTAAAAGCTCTTCTGGATGCAGTTTATAAATTCCACCCCATATAATCCTTTCGCACTCAGGTGATCCCGGTTAATGTTAGCAAAATTGAAATTCTATACTATTATAACCCATTTCCTCTCACACCTCTCTATGATTTGTCTGCTCCTTTATCTGCCGTTGAATGTTGGGAGGCATGTTGTATAATCCCAGCAAAGTAACTACTCCTTTTTTATTTCCAAGCTCTACACAGATGGTCTCATTTCAAGAACCTTCGAAGACATCCTCCTTCATTAATGCAGTGATGATCTCCTTGTTCTATGTTCTATCATGGATGATGATGGGATAGTGTAGGGGGATGGGCTTAGATTAGTTCATAGTTGGCACAACATCGATGGCTGAAGGGCCTGTTCTGCCCTTTATTGTTCTATGTTCTATGTTTATCAATAATGTAATGCTCTCACTTCTCTTAAGTCCCCCACTATCATTCCTGGAATACTGAGCTGCCAGTCCTGCCCTTTCTTCAACCATGTCTCAGTGACTACAACAATCACATGTCCCCATTGCCGATCAATGCTCTAGGTTCATCTGCCTTACTGGTTAGGTTCCTTGCATTAAAATATATCCAATTTAGCTTTCCAGTCCTCCCCTGTCTTCTCTGCCTATTGGACTGTTCTAGTATTCTTTCCATATTGATTGGACCTTGCTCCTGACTTTACATCTACCATGTGCCCTATATCCTGCCAAACTATTGTAAAACCTTACGAACAGCAAACCACCCAGCAAGAAGCTTGGACCCATCCCAGTTCAGGTGAAACCTGTTCAGCAGGTACAGGTCCCAACCCCAGAAACTGTCCCAATGATCCAAAAATCTAAAGCCATCCATCTACCACCATCCCTTTAGTCACATGTTCATATGACCCACTTTCCTATTCCTATGCTCAGTAGTGCATGGCACTAGAAGCAATCCAGAATCACATTTCATGAAAAGATTTTGCAAATATCCGTATTTCAAATTTTGAAAAGTGGTTACGTTCTTTTAAGCAAAATGCCCTGGAATGGGGAAATGGCATAATGCTTTGCAGAGCTCTTCCTGGTAAAGACGGCAAATGATATGCTGGCCTTCATTGCAAGAGGTTTCGAGTATAGGAGCAGGGATGTGTTGTTGCAGTTATATAGGCCTTGGTGAGGCTACGTCTAGAAAATTGTGTGTGATTTTGGTCTCCTTTTCTGAGGAAGGATGCTCTTGCTCTTGAGGGAGTGCTGCGAGGGTTTACCAGGCTGATTTTGGGGATGGCAGGACTGACGTATGAGGAGAGATTGGCCAGGTTAGGATTGTTTTCACTGGAGTTTAGGCGAGTGAGGGGGGATCTCATAGAGACTTATGCAATTCTAACAGGACTAGACAGGGTGGATGCACGGATGATGTTCTCGATGGTGGGTGCATCCAGAACCAGGGGTCACAGTCTGAGGAGATGAGGAGAAATTTCTTTACCCAAAGAGTGGTGAGCCTCTGGAATTTATTACCACAGGAAGTTTGGAGTCATAGAGCCATAGAGATGTACAGCATGGAAACAGACCCTTCGGTCCAACCCGTCCTGGCTGACCAGATAGCCCAAGCCAATCTAGTCCCACCTGCCAGCACCCGGCGCATATCCCTCCAAACCCTTCCTATTCATATACCTATCCAAATGCCTCTTAAATGTTGCAAATGTGCCTACTCCACCACATCCTCTGGCAGCTCATTGCATGCACGTACTACCCTCTGCATGAAAAAGTTGCCCCTTAGGTCTGTTTTATATCTTTCCCCTCTCACCCTAGACCTATGCCATCTAGTTCTGGACTCGCCATCCCTAGGGAAAAGACTTTGTCTATTTATGCTATCCTTGCCCCTCATAATTTTGTAAACCTCTATAAGGTCACCCCTCAGTCTCCGATGCTCCAAGGAAAACAGCCCCAGCCTGTTCATCCTCTCCCTATAGCTCAAATCCTCCAACCCTGGCAACATCCTTGTAAATCTTTTCTGAACCCTTTCAAGTTTCACAACATCTTCCTGATAGGAAGGAGACCAGAATTGCACACAATATTCCAACAGTGGCCTAACCAATGTCCTGTACAGCCGCAACATGACCTCTCAACTCCTGTACTCAATACTCTGACCAATTAAGGAAAGCATACCAAACGTAGTTGGTGCCAAAACATCTAGGCAGCTGGATATAGCACTTGGGGTGAATGGGATTAAAGGTTATGGGGAGAAAGAAGGATGAGGCTATTGAGTTGGATGATCAGCCATGATCATGATGAATGGTGGAGCAAACTTGAAGGCTGATTGGCCTCCTCCTACTCCTGCGTTCTGTTGTTAATGGGCCCATGTGATCCGGTTGCCAAAGGAGCAGGGCCCACAAGCCAGGCCCCACTGAAAATCAGGTGTGAGTTCAAAACCTCCAATGTTTTGGCCTCAGCCAACTTCTATGGTGGAGAATTCTATGGGGTTACAACTCTATAGGACAGTACAGTGATCAGTATGGGGCTTGAATCCACAACTCCGAGATTAAAAGTTACGGAGTCTACTGACTGAGCTAGCCAGGTGTGAGTTTAATTTATATATACTGAAGTAAAAACTGCTGATCTTGCTGCAGGTAAGTACACATACTTGAAGGTGGGTGAGACAGAAGGTGACTGCATTTTAGGAAAAAGATGGTGGACCTCTGAATCCAGAGGTTCTGCTGTCACATCTGGCTCAAATCATTTTCACCATTTCCTGTCCTATCACAATTCTTTGGAAATGTTTCAGCAAGACATTGCTTTTGTAGTACAGCTGTCAGTTGTGCACTAGGTTAGCAGGACTATTGCTGCCTGCTGGTTGTACTAGCTCCAACATTTAAAGCTGTTATAAATTTGTTATTCTTGCTCATCTGGGGGCCTCTTTGTTATGAGTGTTACGACAAACAAATGTTTAATTGCCTAATTTGGAGATGTGCATAACGACCGCTAAATGTGTGCAAAGCTTTGTGAGTACAGAAGTCATCATATAGAGGAGAATTCAGTTACTTTTAATTAGCCAAAAGCAATATAAAGCCACACAGCTATGACGGTAACTAAATTACCATGTTACATCGTGGAGGAGCAACAGGATTTAAGGGAAACTACAACATTTCAGGAGCGTGCCTCGAACATGGCACACCCATTTGATGTGGAGAGAGAGTTTCTAAGTGTATGTCTGTGTCTAGTTCTGCCCAAGTAAACATTAGAACAGCACAAATGTCTTTGGACATGGGATGAGGTCATGTTCCGCAGCTTGCATGCTTTGTGCTTTTGCGACATGCTGCATCAGTTGGTTGGCAAGATGGTTCCAGGAATGAGAAACTTCAGTTATGAAGATGGATTGAAGAATCTGAGACTATCCTCCTTTGAGAGAAGGCTGAGAGGAGATTTGATGCAGGTTTTTAAATTCCTGAGTGGATTAGATGCAGTAGATAAGGAGATATTGTTCCCACTCCTAAATGGAATAAGACGATATACATTTAGAATAATGTGCAAAAGAAACAAAGTTAAAACACAGCAAATAGTTAGGGTATGCAGTGCACTGTCCGGAAATGTAGATGGGACTGGTTCAATTGAGGCATTCAAGAGGTCCAAATGTTGATTTGGACAGAAATGGGTGCAGGAATATTGGGAAAAAGGCTGAAGATTCGCAGTTGGGAACAGAACCAATGCAGACATAATGGGGCAAATGATCTTCTTCTGCGCTGTAACAATTCTATGATTCTGGTAAAATAATTCTACCAAAAATGTTTTAGGACGAATGAAATCTGCGATTGCAATTTTCCTACCACTTATCATAGTGGTAATGAGGTTTCATATGTTGTTGGTCTGTCATGACATTGTAAAATCATCTACATCTTGATTGTGAAAGGATGTAGCTTCCTGCTTTCATCAAAATGTTGTTGTTCTAATGATAATGGACTTCTTGTGTTTTCTTGGGGTAAAGAATTTCAGTAGAAACCTGTTTCCCAAGTGGATGTGTGCTGATATCTATACCATGTGAATAATTAAGGGTTTAGATTTCTTACTGTCTCTGCACTTACCTTTGCCCCCAAAAGCTGCAACAGCCAAACACTTGATATTTGGTGAAAGAAAATGAACCACTTGAATTTGTTCAGTGTCACAACTGTGATTTTCATCAAATTATTGCATGATTAATCAACAACAATGGATTCGCAGTATCTTCAGGAAGCATTTTGGAATTAGCATAATTGCATTTTCCATATCTTTTTTCTAAGTTACAATGTAGGACATGAATGAAGAACACAATTTCTCATTGAATAAAACACTAAAGGTTAGAAATTACTGGTGACAGTGATAGTACTATGATCATTGAAAATGCTCATCAGTTTTTCATCAGATATCTTGATTGCATTATTAATCTTTTTTAAAGGAATAAATTAAAATAGATGGGAAAGGGATTTGAAATGAAGCTATTAAGTATTGCATGATACCAACATTGACAGTAATTCTCAGGCTTAAGTAAGGAAGAATTGAAACATGGAACCAATACAGGTCTGCATTTCAGACTAGTACACTACAGGTAATACAAAATTATTGGTTTTACAATACAGTAGGATGCCAGCTAGTGTATTGTGGCTGTGCTGAAAGTGTTTTTTTTTCACTGCAGCTATCTGTCTTAATTGCATTTCTCTCATTTTATTTATGCTTATTTACAAACAGTAACATTAAATTTACAACATTGACAAAGGTTATTTTGCCCAACTGGTCAACTCCAGATTTTATATACTGTACAGAACTCCTTCCAACCTGCCTTTATATTCTCCTATTCCCTTTCTTCTACTTCTGTATACATTAAATCTCCCCTTAAAGGTGTTAATGCTATCTGCTTCAGACACTTCATAAAACAAGGGTTTTTACATCGTCACTACATGCTACTTAAAGAAATGCCTCCTAAATTCGTTATTTAGTCCACAAATCAATATGTTATATTACCTGACTTCTATGGTTAGAGTGAAAAAGGGTGGCACTGAAAGAGCACAGCAGGTCAGGCAACATACGAGGACTAGGAGAGTTGATGTTTTGGGCATAAGCCCTTCATCAGGAGTGTGGAGAGAGAGAAGAGGACTGAGAGAAAAATAGGAGGGTGGGGGTAGAGCTGAGGGAAGTAGATAGGAAAGCGATAGGTGGATGTAGGTCGGGGAATATTGTGATAGATCATGGGGAGGGTGGAGTGGACAGGTGGGAAGGAAGATGGAGAGGTGGGACAGGTTAAGAGCGCATTGCCAAGTTGGAGGGTTGGATCTGGAATGATCAAATTATTGCATGATTAATCAACAACAATGGATTCGCAGTATCTTCAGGAAGGGAGGGGAGATTTGGAAATTAGTGAAGTTGATGTAGATGACTAGTTGATTTGGATGTGATTGAAGGCTCCCAAGGCAGAAGATGAGGTGTTCTTCCTCCAGTTGGCAGGTGTCTTGGATTTGGCAGTGGAGGAGGCCCAGGACTTCCATGTCCTTGGGGAAGTGGGAGGGGGAGTTGAAGTGGTCAGCCACAGACTAGTGGGGCAGTTGGGTGTGTGTATTCCAGAGATGTTCCTTGAAGCACTCCACAAGTTGGCATCCTGTCTGCCCGATGTTGTCTCCTCTACATCAAGTGCAACAGGCACAGTAGATGAGGTGGGTGAATGTGCAGGAAAATCGCTGCCAGATGTGCAAAGATCTTTTGGGACCTTGCATGGAGGTGAGGGGGGAGGAGTGGGTGCAGGTTTTACACCTTGTGTGGCAGCAAGGAAGAGATGCTTGGAGTGGAGGGTGGGGTGGTGGGCGCATGGACCTAACAAGAGAGTCACGGAGGAATTGGTTTCTGCGGAATGCAGATAGGAGTGGGGAGGCAAATATATCTTTGGTGGTGGGATCTGTCTGTAGGCGGCAGAAATGGCAGAGGATAGTGCACTGTATCTGAAGGTTAGTGGGGTGGAAGGTGAAGACCAGTGGCGTTATATCCTTGTTGTGGTTTTGGAGGCATGAGGGTTCAAGGGCAGAGGTGTGAGAACCGGGCAGTGTGGGGTTGTGGAACTGTGAGGTTGGATGCTGTGGATGGGAGATCCCTTGAGGTGATGAGGTTGTAGATGGTCTGGGAGATGATGGTTTGGGAGTTGGGGTCATGGTCGAGGGGGTGGTCGGAGGAGGTGCCCGTGAGTTGGCGTCTGGCTTCGGCAAGGTAAAGGTCGGTGTGCTAAACTACCACTGCACTGCCCCTTGTCACCTATTTGGTGGTGAGGCTGGGTTTGGAACGGAGGTTGAATAAAGGGTTATGGTTGAATAAAGGGTTAATTATATCTTTTTGCTAATAGTAGCTGAACATGTGTATGAGGCATTATATCAGGACAATGTCAGATCCCATGGTACCAGGACCCGTTTGTGTAGAATTCCAGAAATGTTCTTTTGCATCATCTTTTTCAAATAGTGTTTATACTCTAAAAATGTTGTTCACTAACACAAATGTGGACTATTTTCTATCAACCACTCAGCCCTGAACCTGCTCTGTTACCTAGAAGGATGAAGGATTTGTGGAAAACTTTCCTCCAAATCATCTGCCATCCTGACTTCGAATTATATTCTTATTTTTTCACTGTCAGTGGGTGAAAAATCCAGGAACTCCCTTCTCAACAGCATGTTGGGTCTGTTACATGAGATGGACAATGGCAGTTCAAGAAAAAAGCTCACCGCTACACTGTCAGGGGAAGTCAGCGATGAATAAATGCTGACTAGCCATAACTTTCACATCCCATGAATGAATAAAAATATGTTCTTTTCTAAGGTCACTGATCCTACGGAACCCTTTCAGAATTTTTAGGACCTTTTAACAGGATTTTGCTCCTGCTTTAAGTTTCTTGTTTGTTGCATTCAATCATTTATGATAACATTCATGTAAGTCTTACAACTACCTCCGATTCTTCAATATATTTTGGAGTCACAGTACAACAATATGGTTTTTAGACTTGACATTACCTTCTTGCTTTAATTCTATACTCCATTCCCCAAGAAATGATTTTCCTTTGCACCTTGTGACTACATTTGGCAATTTATGTATCTACATTCTCACACCTTATTCCTCCTCTATCCTAAATAATTTCTTATCTACAATACTATATATATATACATATATAAATTCCTCTCCAAAATAAGTCATCTTATACTTCACTACATGAAATCTAATCTGTCATTCAATCCCCTCGCTCTATCAAAGCATTTAGGGGCAGGATTTTAGCAGCCCTTTGGAGGTGGGGATATGGCATCTGATCTACATGCTGCTTTCAGGCAATATTATTGACAGCAGGACCGGAATCAGGAAGGTGGAGTATCAGCAGTCAATTTCGTTTTGTAAAGTCTCTACTAAGCATCATTTTACCTTGCAGTTGGCATTTTGTCAACAGTGTATTGACTTCTAACAGGAGGCTGCCAGCCCCTTGCAGCAGCCTGTGGCGGGAGGTATTTTTAAAGCAAGGTGGAGGCCTTTAGCAGGAACGGCATCATCCACCGCCCCAACAATATCCCTGGGGTGGGTTTCTCTTCCAGTACTTGGCCCTGAATTATTCAATAAACATCTTTTCGTCTGCCTGGTGTGTACTACAATGGCTTCACCAGCCTCAGCATTGACCATCATTATTGATGGCACAACTAACACTGATCCTCTGATTGGGTTGTCAGCTGTCATGGCAGGCAGCCATCTTTAATAGGAGTCAAAAAGTGTGGCGCTGGAAAAGCACAGCAGGCCAGGCAGCATCCGAACAATAGGAGAGTCGATATTTCAGGCATAAGCAGCCACTTAATTGTCAGTTGCTTGCAAATTCCAGAAGCAAGGTCCACGCGTGCCAGCATTTCCTGCTAATGTCGGACCATCTGAAATCCAGGCCAGACTTATATATGTATGTCTGGGTTTTGATGCAGTTCTCAAAGTTCCTAGTTGTGTCTCTTAATTTGTTTGGTACCAACTCAAAATTGTGACAGTATTCGTCCAGTATTGCAGATCATTCATTCTCCTTTCTTTGGCAGTGCTTCATGGTCGAGGATGACTTGCTTCCACTCCCAGGTAATGTGGGGTGGGGTCGGCAGTGGCTGAATCTTCCAATTCTCGACCCACAAAGTCTGCTTCCACTGGGGCAGCTGGTGTTTGAGGAAGTGAGTGGGTGGGATGCTCTGGGTTCTGTTCACTCTTTCCACTTGGTCTCCATGCGCTCCATTTGGTAATGCTTGACATGATTGGCACCATCATGAATACCTCTCCTGTTCCTGAGTTCTATGGCAAGCAATTTCCACATGATGATGGGGGCTGTTGCATTTATTTAGGGAGGCTTTCAGAGTG
Source organism: Chiloscyllium plagiosum (assembly GCF_004010195.1). Taxonomy (NCBI): domain Eukaryota; kingdom Metazoa; phylum Chordata; class Chondrichthyes; order Orectolobiformes; family Hemiscylliidae; genus Chiloscyllium; species Chiloscyllium plagiosum. The sequence goes on along the minus strand of NC_057714.1, from coordinate 45,606,753 downwards.
CCCTTCTAATATTTCCTCTGCCCTCCAAGAAATTGCTTGCCATCACAGAGTTCGGAGTAGAGCTCTTGTTTATGGAGGCCTGTAGTGGAATGTGGACAATGTGGACTGGCCATGGTGGCTGGTTGTACGTGAGCTGGGCTGCCCCTGGGAGAGGATGCTCAAGTTGGGAGGCCTATCCTGCCGGACTTGCAGGATTTTGTGAGTCAGCTCTCGTGATAACTCTCCAGGGATTTTAGGAGTCTGCTGGCACCATTGATGGTCCATGTTTCAGATCAGTGATGTCTTGCAGAAGAGGGCTGGAGAGAAATGTTGTTTTCTGGATGTTTAATCTGAGGCCCATACCCTCCTGCCACTTAGCGAATGAGTTGATGACAGTGTGTAGTTTGGCCGTTGAGTATGTGCACACTCCCAGATGTAATCTGCATACTGCAGCCCAATGATAGAAATTTGGGTGGATTAGGTTCTCAGCTGAAGCATTGAAGGTGAAATGGTTTTTCGCTCCAATCTGACCGGGAGTGTCGTGAAGCGAGGATGGAGTGTTGCATTGAGGAAAATGGAGAAGAGAGTTGCAGCCCTGGTTGACTCCAGTTTGCATTCATACTGAGTTTGTGGTGGACCTGGTGGTGACAATCATGGCTGGAATGTCATTATGAAGCAGGCGGGAATCGCGATGAATACAAGATATGATTATGACTGGGATTTTTCAATAAATAAATACCCCAGTAACATTTACTATTTACTGACTTCTTTGTCAGACTTGGATTGAGACATCTAAATTGTTTTAATTGTGCCTTTGGTAAAGTTGGTTATTTATCCCTGCCACATTATAACAATTTCAATGCAAATTAGCTTATGAAGTTGTGCATGAAGAATAAGCTTATGGGTTGAAGATTAAATGCCATTTTAAGATTTCAATGTGCTCAGATATAATTGGAAATGTAAGAGTCTTCTGTGTATAGTTTACCAATATATAACCTGAAAGGAAACAAGTGCAAGCATGTAAAAGAAAATAGGTAGCACCATTAATGAGATGTTTTCATAGCCATCTTTCAGTTTCTGTAGTGTGTAAAGCATTGTCAGGATCGAACAAATCACATGCATCCATTATTTTCATTAATATTCCAATTAACAAGCATAGTGACGATGGGAAATCCTGGCAATCAATCCACAGCAGATTAAATATAATTCATATTCCTTTGTTTGTTTGAGTCCCAAGACATTAGTACCCTTTCTGCAATGTCATTTATCCTTGGCAAAATGCCAATGAGCAAATGAAAGCAAATCTATTGTAAAAACAGACACGGGGGAGCATGTCTGATTCTGCAATCCAATCTCTGGGCTCACACAAGGCAGTAACTCACATAAAATTCCTGCTTGTGCTGAATGACACAAATTCAATTTCATCAACCTCCTTCGTTGCCAGCTCACGATAAACTGAGATAAAGAATCTCAGTGTACTGCATTTGACCCAGGTCTATCTCTCCCAGATCCATTACTGTCTGCCATTTCCTACATCATCTGGTTACCACTACTTCTCCCTGCCTCCGCATTGTTGAAACTCTAAGCCATGTCTTTTTCATCTTGGAATTTCTTCAGCAGAAAGGTATTTTCCATCTATGACTTCACTATGGGTGATTGTGCCGCTATCATGACTTGATAGAAACTCACCTTATGGACAATGACACCTTCCTCCTTACCCGGTTCTCCATTCCATCAATTTAATCAGTGTTGGACATCAAGACATGAACACATTCACCTTGTAGTTGTTGCTTTGACAATCCTTCCAATGACCTTATACTTTCAGGATCATTTGGTCCCTCATCCCTGTTTTTCATTTGTCTCTTTCATTCTGTAGTTACCGGTTCATCCTTGACTTGAAAAAAAGCTCTGAGACTTCCTTCTACTCAGGAGGAGTGATATAGAAATTCACATTGTTGTTTGTATATCATTTGAGCACCCACTAATTTAGACTTTTAAGTGACTTACTGTGAAATTTTCCGTGGGTTGAGCAGATGCCAACATGGATGTGTGGGAGCTGTAATGGTGCAGTCTTTGTTATGTCTGCAGTGGCCACAGTCTACAATTGTCTGACCATAGCCAGACAACCCAATCAGTTCTGAAAAAGGATTGTGTGCTATTGTTGTGAAGTAACTTATGGCTTTCTAATGAGACAACTGTCTTTTTTTTTGTAAGGGAAAGCACAAGATGGATATAGAGTAAAACACAGTTGATATTTTTCCAGAGAGAAGTGAGGTGACTCCATGTTCCTTTTTGGATTGAACCTAATTTAAATATTCAGCACAAGCTCCAAAATCAGAAGTCACATTTATGGGATGGGAACTGATGTGTTGCTGCAACTTTCAGAAGTCTTCAAATGGAGAGGGAAACAAGGAAATGTAAGTTGAGGGAAAAGGACTATTTCTTTTGAGTGATCATATTTATGAGAAGTGCTGGTGGACCATGAGTTCTGAGGTTCATTAACACAACTCTGAATGTACTGATTCATACATTTGGAGGGAGGCATTGTTTGGAGCAGAGATACAGGGCCTCCAAGAAGAGCTGTTCAAGACTTGCATAAGGAAATAAATAGGAAACTCTAGGAACGTATCATGCTTTCCATGAATTTATAGCAACAAGAAGGTTTCCCCATCCAATGGCCTGCCCTCACATTGTCTAGATTAAAGTGGCACTGGAAAAACACAGCAGGTCAAGCAGCATCTGAGGAGCAGAAAAATCAACGCTTCGGACAAAAGCCCTTCATCAGAATTCGTGCATCTGCTCCTCAGATGCTGCCTGACCTGCTGAGCTTTTCCAGCTTCACTCTAATCTAGACTCTGATTTCCAGCATCTGCAGTCCTCACTTTTGCCCTCACATTGTGCCTAAGTGTGTGAACAGTGAACCAACAATTTGCTGAAGACAACACAACTCACTGCCAATTTACATCAATGTTCGGGTTCAAGACTAACATGGAATTTAATTGATTGTTGTATTCACTCACTTCATTGTAGCTTCCAAACCTTCACGTTCTCACTACCCAGGAGGAGTTCTGTATAGAGGGGTGAAGGGGGGGGAAGCATTCTAGGTTTGGGGAAAAAAATTACAACAAGTGTCATTTGGAGATTTGTGAGCCTTCTGCTTCTCTGCGTATCCAACTGTACTCCACATTGCCTTCAGCAAATGTGAATGAAACCCTCCTGCAAGCATATGAACTCTATTCCTTAACACTTTTCCAACTTCTCCCTTGCTCTTTGCTTCTTCAATTGAAGTGGTAATAGTGACTGCAGTCCTGCCAACGTCTTCATCATCACCATCACCTTCACCATCAACATCACCATCACCATCACCTTCACCTTCACCATCACCATCATTTTCAAAATCACCATCACCATCACTATCACCTTCACCATAATTTTCACCATCACCATCACCTTCACCTTCACCATCACCATCACCTTCACTTTCACATAATTTTCACCATCACCATCACCTTCACCATCATTTTCACCATCACCATCACCTTCAAAATCATTTTCACTATCACCATCACCATCACCA